>NC_060047.1:13090000-13288869 GCF_905333055.1 Maniola jurtina
TCTTATTTTTCCTTTGTAAATTGTAATCCACAGGAAAAAATAAGAGTTCTGTTGAGAAAATTAATATCACACTAATCACACTAATATTATAAAGGCGAAAGTTTGTGTGTATGTGTGTATGTTTGTTACTCCTTGACGCAAAAACCACTGGACGGATTTGGCTGAAATTCAGAACGGAGATAGATAATATCAAAGAGTTCCCACGGGATTTCGAAAAAACTAAATCCTTTCTTAGCAGATGTCTATATGTCATAATAGCTATCTGCATGCCAGTCCAGTAGTTTGAGCTGTGCGTTGATAGATCAGTGAGCTATTTCTTTTATCTAAACAGATGTTTTAACAAGAACTATAATATACCTAGTAAGTATGCCAAAACTTATTAAGTTATTTCGCTATCGCTATGAAAAGATAAAATAATAGTGCTTAGACCGACACACTTTCGCAATTTTCGAATGAATCACATCAAAAGTAATATTGTTTGTCGGTCAGCGATTACATTGTAGGCTATAGCAGAGTAGAGACGAGGCTTGTTGGGATGATCTCAATTATAGATAACACGCTGAGACACGGCCGCGCTGCCGCGCCGCGCCGCAGCATCATGCCATAGCCATAGCACGCCTGCTTTACCGATACTATACGATTAACTACTACTTATTACAAACAAAGAGAACTTATAAGCTACATTCCTTCTAAAGGAGATGAACTTGTTTTCATACAAGCTTGGACCGGCGCTGAACAAAGTTCTAAATTATGTCCTATTTTGAAGATTGCTACTTATTATCTAAAAATCATATTTTAACAAGTGGCGTTTTGTTTTTGTTTCATGTTTTATGATTTCTTGTTATACAATTGGTTGCATATTAAATAATAGTTGTTTTACATGAAATGAAACCGACTTTATTATCTCAATTAACTTACCTGCATCATTGAATAGAGACTTAAAAAGCTATGTCAAAACATGGCTGAAGAAATACGACTATGAGAATGTCGAGAAATTATTCTGCAAAAAGGATTAACAAATTAAATAAATGTAATTATTATATTTTATTTCTTTTCACGCGCAAACGCACTCAAACTCGCACACACACACACACTCACACACACACACACACACACACATACAAACACACACACACACACACACACACACACACACACATACAAACACACACACACACACACACACACACTACACAAATCTCTTAGAATTGTAACAATCTATCTTTAAATATTAAGTATACCTTTAATTACGTGTTTTCAATTTAAACTTAATTTAATTATTATAAGTGGTTATATTATATTGTGCTGTACACTATTTATGGGAAGACACTGCCTCCTGAAACACAGTTTTCACTTCATCAGGAGGCAGGGCCTCACACCAAAGTCTGTAAATAATGTTCTGTTCAGATAATAAAGATTTATTTATTTATTTATTTATTGCACGCAAAAAGCTAACACCGCGCTCTAAGCATAAAATTTTTAAAAATTATTCTCGATTAACTTATCTTGCTACATAATTGAATGCAAAAACTTAACCCTAAGCTGTACAAAAAAGCTAGTGGTCTAAGGTAAAAACTAGAAAGTCATCCGTCACTGAGACACGATTAGCTAGGTACTAGTGGTACTAGGTAGGTGGGTAATTGAGCACTAATGGAGCTTGAGGCCCCTAATATGGCAACACCGATCAATGCACAAGTTCAAAGCCTTTCAATTTACGCGCCAGTTCTTATTCACATTTTTTTAAACGGTGCTTTAGAGGAAAAAACTTAATTAGATGTATGGGTATCTTTGGAATTTTACATCTAAGTATAACTGTATATTTAAGTACTATAGTTAATTCATCATCATCATTACTATCAACCGACAGACGTCCACAACACGTCTCTTGTAGGAAATCCCATACGGCATGGTCTTGCGCCGCCGCCTCCGGCTCGTTTGATGACGTCTGTCCACCATTGGGGGATCTTCCAACGCAGCACTTTCCGGTATGAGGTCGTTATGCTAGCAGCTTGGGACCCCATAACGTCTATCGGTTTTCCAAACTATGTGTCCTGCTCACTAAGCTATGTCGGTTACTCTGGTTCTCCTACGGATCTCCGCATTTGAGCCATCGCTCATCCATCGCTCGTTGAGTGACTCTTGAGTTTTCTTATGAGACCCATAGTTATAGCGACCATGTCTCGGATCCATGTTATCATGGCAAGTGGCAACAGGCAAGACTTTGGCACATGAGTAAACTATAGTTTTGATCTTCAAGCACAGGATTTTTGGACGAGAAGATGCCCAGCCGAGTTGAACAAAGTTGCTGAAAACCAATAGTGAGGGCATTATGAGAAATCTCTCTTTATGGAAAGTATGGGTTGCATGGAAGAGATCAGTGTAGTGATAAGGTCGTCCTTTGTATCCAGTATTTTTATTCTTTGTCATAGTATTAAGCAATAAAGATGTTTAAATAATTAAATAAGTAAATAAATCTGTACTTTTTAGCCGCAGCTTAAATCACCGAGTAGTTTAATTTATAAATTGAATGCTTAATCTTATTCCATGGCTAATCTTATTTTCAATGGAACAAGAGATTAGCCTATCAATTTAAAAATGTTATTTTCTTTGTCTAATTGCAGAGCTATAATTTCTAGATTAGTGTATAGATTGGATACTTTATTTCTTTACTTTATAAGTACCTATCAAGTTAAGCGGATTACTTTTTGCATTGGGTTTTGCAGCGTGCACTAATTGACTTCGGTTCAGGAAATAAAAACAAAATCTTTCTCGGATTGACAGATGAATGATTGATTTTATCCAAAATCTGTCTGAGATTTACATGACGTCTGGCGCAGCTGGGTTTCAGGTTAATTCTCGGTTGAGACATAAATTTTGAGATAAATAAAAATTTCTATAAATAAATTAAAAATAAATTATTGTCATTAATCAACAACCCATCGCTGGCTCACTACTGAGCACAGGTCTCCTCTCAGAATGAGAAGGGTTTGGCCATCGTCTACGCAGGTGCGTATTGGCAGACTTCTCACACCTTTAATTATAAAGAACTCGCAAGCATGATTTCCTCACGGTGTTTCCCTTCACTGTTAGAGCAAGTAATACGCACATATAATAGGTACCTATATGTAAGTAACTCCAAAAAGTTGGAGTTGTGTGCTCGGGATTGAACCCTGGACCCCCGACCAGCTTGATACTATATATATCTATACTGATACTATATAGTATACCTAGTAGGTATGTATATTTTTGATGTAATATTCAAGAAAATTAAAATAAATCAGTTTCCCTAAAGCTCAATACATCTAGATACCTATTTATTGTCCATAAAGCACCGTCGCGCAACGTTGCTTGTACCTTGTATTGAGACGTGTTGTCTGTCCGTCTGTCTGTTCGGATTGATGTCGCTTCGTGCGGTTCAGTAATTGCGTCTGTTCGACTTCGAGCTGGAGTCGGATTTACATTTCCTGCGATGCTTGTTTAATAGATTGTACATTGAGATAAATTCCGTTCAGTTAAAGTCTTAAACAGTTTTGTTTATTGTGCCTCTGCTAGATCTAGATAATGTTATGATGAAATACTGAATACTTACATTTACTGCAGCATCGTGGAAAAGCCGCGATAGTGTCGTGGTTAGGACGTCTGCCTCTTATTCGGGAGGTCGGAGCTTTGATCCCGGTACGCTCCTCTAACTTTCCGGAGTTATGTGTTACTTTTTACTCGACTACGGCAAAGTCAAAAGGAAGGGTCATGATTTTAGTACCTATAGTCTATGTATGTATGTTTGTATCAGATTCTGTGTCTCACCGTAGCGCCTAAATTACTGGACCGATTTCGATGTTGGCATGTCTATAAACGCTTAAAGACCGCGGCGTCCAGCCCCACATTTAAATGAATTGTTTTTTCAAGTGAACTTTTCATCTGTCTAATGCGCTGTATGTAAATGAGATGTTATCGACAAACGCCGTGACTAATGACGTGTACTTCCTCCGCAGGTATTGTGTAGCTAATATTTCGCTCGTTTATGCTGATCGCATTCAACAGCGATCCGCACGCGGCGAGCTCAGCGTATTTGATATGTCATTGCCTGACCGAAAAAGATATTTTGACGATCTTGGGGCAATGGTGAGCGCTGTGTTCTTGAAACTCAAACTCTGAGATTTTTCAAAATTTCATTAATTCCAATTGGGTAGCATTGTACAAATTTTAATCACGTAAACTTGAAATAAAGCTTCGTGGATTCCAAACACGCCCCGGTCTGGGAAGAAACCCACAGTAAGCTCAGCCTGAATATGTTGCAGGACAGACAACAAATTATTTATGTAAAGGAAAAGAATTGACCGTCTTGTCAGCTTTACCACATCCCTGGCTACGCATCCTCGCAAATTGATGGAAAGGCAGCTTTTTTGGCACGAGCGGACTTGGATAGTTATGGCGATGAATGCATTCCGTTCGGCGCGTGCGGCTTTTGTCACAATTACGGTGGGTGTATAATGTGCGATGACTATAAGTAAGTATTTCATAAGTGAAGCATGAGTTATGTCTGTCTGTATTTCGAATTCATCATTAAGATCGTATCGACGTCAAAACATTGCAAAAGTACCCACATACGCAATGACATACTATGTTTTTAGCGTTTAAAGAAGGCTTCACATAGGTATATCATGTATCTATGCCAGATTTTGATTTATATAATAGTTTTAAAAAACTCATAGTTGCAGAATAAAAGGCCGTAATAGCCTAGTGGTTAAAACGTCCGCCTCCTATTTGAGGGGTCGGGGGTTCGATCCCGGGCACGCACATCTCACTTTTCGGATTTATGTGCATTTTAAGCAATTAAATATCACTTGCTTCAACGGTGAAGGAAAACATCCTTAAGGAACCTATATGCTTAAGAGTTTTCTATTTGTAATGTTCTCAAAGGTGTGTGAAGTCTATTCATCCGTACTTGACCCGCGTAGTGGACTATGGCCAAACCGTTCCCATTTTGAGAGGAGACCCGTGCTCCGTAGTGAGCCGGCGACGCGATGGGTTGATTATGACGATGATGATGATGATGATGACAATATTACCTATGTCCTAACCGAATGTAGGCCACGGCAGACAATCTTAATGGATACTAGCCAACAATACAAGGAATATCATAGCGCAAGTCGCCTCAACACAGTTCTGTACTCTTATACCATCTCAATCTCTAAATCTGATGGTTCGGCAATCCGACACGACCGGAAAGAGATCAGTCGCAGCACCAGCGGCTTTACGTGGCCCAGTGGATAGTACCCGCAACAATCGCAGCGGGGGTCGATTTCGGGCAACGGACAGAACTTGTTGCGGCATTGTTTTGACGGCTGGCATCTCTGTTATGTACGACATACGTACTAACCTTCACCTAATGTTCCAGTTTACACCTTATTTCTCTCGAGTTAGGGTTGATGTTTGAGTACAACGAGTTTCATGGAAAGATTCCTGGGTTAGGTTCATCAGTCTCGATTGCAGCGAGTGCAATGGTCAAGCGCGGAAACAAAGAGATCGACGTAAGGGATAGAGCTGCTATTGAGTACCTAGGAATATTTTTACGCTGTTAAGTCGATAATATTAGATTCTGATTAATTGTTCTTAATACATGTAGATACTTTATAGTTCTTTACAACCTGTTTTGTTTAATTTTCAATAAAATAAAATATTATGTTTTATTTTATTTATTTTATTTATACTGAACGCAGTTTATTCCAGAATACGTAAAGAAAAAGAAAGAAAAATCTTTATTCGAGGCAATGCATAATTTTATAGTATTACATGAATCAATTCTGTAGGTACAGACTTTGAGTTATTATGTTATGTACTACAGTGTAATTCTGTGATAATCTTGTTTGGCTCTCACACGCATTAAACCCGCGAATTAACCCATGTTAGCAATATTGTGGGTTTATTCTCCATAATATTGAATCATTTTATGAAAATGAAGACCCATAAGTAGATTGGTGGTTGGTGCTGATGATCTATAGTATATTGTAGACCTATTAGTGACATTGACAAGAGAGGATAAATAGCCAAATGATCCCTTTTCTTGGCTTAAGTGTAACTTTGTCCGATCTGTCAGTAATATAACATTCAATATCTTAGGTGGAAATGGTTTTGATATATTTGGGACTGGTTGTGCGGAATGCCTGTAGTTGTCTTGTTTCATCCTGAGGTTGGTTCTGTCTCAGATTAGATGAAGACGAGCGAATCCTTACAATATTTTAGTTTTAAAAAGCACTTACTTAGCAGCTTTTATGATTGGATAACAAGGGAAATGGAATCATCAATGATCTTGAAATTTTTTACTGATTTCTCCTTAACACAAATCGATTTTGATTCCAGCTTTTTTTTGTCGTAGAGATACTTGTACTTACCTAGTACAAAAAAGTTGATGTTGAAACGGTAATAATATAAACTCTGCATCAAACCAAAACTTATTTTTGGAATAAAACTTGTTTTGATACAATAAACTTAACAACATCATTTTTTATTTACTCGAAAAAATATTTCCTAAGTACCTGCCTATATAGATTATTAATTAAGTATTATTAAAATATGGAGAATAGAACAAAATTAAAATCTATACTAATAAGTAAATAAAATTGGAGTGTCTGTCTGTAATTTCGAAATAACTACCTCATATTAAGCTCATATGGTTATTTGAACGATACCAACACTGAATCACACGTTTTTAAAATTTTTGTCTGTCTGTCTGTCTGTCTGTCTGTTTGAAAAGGCTAATCTTCGGAACGGCTGGACCGATTTTGACGGGGTTTTCACATACCAGTAGAGGATTGACCAGGGTGTAACATGGGCTACTTTTTTAACCGACTTTCAAAAAGGGAGTTGTGTTTTTCTACCTATGTACACCAAAATCTCCGAAATTTCTGAACCGATTTGCGTCATTTCTTTTTTAATCGATAGAGGAACTTTGCGACATTGTTTCATAAAAAAATTGGATTCCAACTCCTCAATCCTGATGCTGCAGGGGATCTGACCTATCCACGCGGGCGAAGCTGCGGGCATCAGCTAGTACTTGATAAATTATATGACAATATGTGTCTTATAGGAAACTAAAAGTCTTCGCAATGAGAAGTTAGTACCAAGATTCTTTAGATTAGACATACCAGTTTCGTATCGATAAAAAATGCTTCATTTGCATACCTTACGCCGGTAAAAGTATAATAAGTAAGTTCTAATGCCAGCCATCAGCGGCTGACAGGCGTGAACTAATAAGCCAAAGTAAGCCAAGCCAGCCAAATCTGATAAACGGTAAAGTAGAGCGACTGTCAAAATGTTGTTACAGCTCTCGCGGTTGTGGAGACGAGAGCTCACGACCAAACGCACAACACATGCAGCTATACCTATTAGAACAGGTGTTGAAAAACTAAAAAGTACCTACATATATTATTATACATTTGAAGATTGCGTACATGTAAATAATAAAAAAGCGTAGATTTGATGCAATATGACACATAGGTAATATTATTGTAAATTGAACCTATGAAAAAAGCAACCGCCGAGTTTCTTGCTGGTTCTTCTCGTAGGAATGCCTTCTCGGAGTAACAGATATCACTCTAAACCGTAAGTAACCAAATCGAGGGTTCAAATCAAGACCATCTTTTTAGAATATTTTTCGATGATTGCGTTTTTGTGGCTAATAAAGTCCGAATGAGTGATAGGAATGCTTGTAACAAACCGTTTCCGGTCCGGACCGGCAGCTGCCCGGGCCAGGCCGGGTGGGGCCATTAGCGCGCATGACTAGCGCGGTCCCTGGGAAGTGGGAACTTACATCACACAGACTTTTGACGACCTCGCTGGTGCAAGGATAAGCTCTATGATAGTTTTAGTGGGAGGTCTAGGTTCGATTTCCAGCGGTCTCAATTTTCAATTTAATAAGCTCAAACTCTAACTAATTATATTATATAGGGCTGCCACCGGTCCGGTAAGCAACTTCTACTGAAAAGAACTGGGAAGCATCTCAGTAGTTTTTTTTCGAAACCCAGAAAGCAGTTTCTACTGAGTAGGTACAAAAGCCAAGAAACTTAGCAATTACCATCTTTTCAAAACACAAAATGCAGACAAGTTCTGTTTTGTCATTCCTTACGGATCCCTTAAAAGTGTAAACTAAAGAACTACGTGTTTTCATCGCTATCGTATAATCACATTAGAAACCTGAGCACGGACATTAGGGCAATAGAAACATTAACCTAACGTCGCCAGCCGCGTTACTCGACCCCAAACTTTAATTTAAGGAGAGAAACTACCCGACGGCTTTAACCTGTTAATGGCTAAGTTTTTGTGTTTACGACAGTTCCTCTAATCGTCGGCATTAGCTTCAAATTAATTAACGGTCCTCAGTTCTACAGATAAGCTGCTGCCTGCGTACAGCCGTAAAAACATCTGTCTGCCTGAGTTTTGTTTTAAAAATAAAATATTTTGAATAACTAACTCTCTATCTTATCAAGTTCAGAGTCACTCAGCGGGCGATGGAGGGAGCTATCTACGAGATCAAAGCAGAAATGAGCATCCGTAGCAGTTAGAAATCTGTAGGAAAAACCATCATAGCTCTACAGGTTGAAAGCTGAAACGACTATGGACAGGGCACATAACTTGAAAATCCGATAGAGGTTGGAGTCCTAAGGTATTGGAATGGAAACCGTGGGCCAGAAAGTTTAGCATTTAAAGACCACTCTCTATAGTGGACTGATGACATCAAACGAGTTGCAGACAGCCGCTGGGTTCAGGCGCCGCAAGACCGTGGTCGGCATGACGGGTGCAGATCTTGACGATGCCTTGCGATACGATAGCAGAAAGGTAAAGATGGAACCAAAAAGTACCAACACAAACTAAATAACACAATTAAAAATATGGATTAGACGCTACTAACATTCAACACAAGCAATATAATATTTTCTTTAAAATTAAAACGTGCGAGCATAGTTCTTCTACAACATTCAACATTTCTAAAAATTATGAAAATTGGACTGCATTCACGGGGACAAAAACGTTACCTATCGCTTTTTGTATGAACAACTAGATGATTCTCTTTTACTATTCAACTAAGTTACTATTAAGATCATGTAAGTATGTGCCTACACAGCTCACGTGTAAGCGTGTCCGTGGTACCCACCGCGATCACGCTACGGGTTGTACAGAGTGCATAGAACCTAAATCAATACCCCCTCGCCTCACGAGTCCGATAAACAAATTAAAACAACAGGCTCACGTTACAATTTATTACGATTGTTCTTTGGTCATTACCAGCCCCGTGATGGAGTAGCGTGTAGTGCACTGACGACGCAGCCTAGCGATCCTTACAGTTCAGATGCCAGTGAAAGCTGCGCAATGGCAGGAAACCTACTCACATTAGAAAAAAAGGAAACGAAGAAAATAATTTTATTTATTCTGTACCATGAGGTACATACGAGTACAATAGTACATACATCTTACAACTAAATGGGATATTATACCTTATATTTTCAAGTATCATTACCCAATTATTTTAAAGCAAAAGTGTGTTTTTGTTGGTTTGTCCTTCAATCACGTCACACGGAGCAACGGATTGACCTGATTTTTATATAGATATAGTCGAAGACCTGGAAAGTATTTTTTACCCCGGAAAATTAAAGAGTTCAAACGGATTTTTTAAAAATCCAAATCCACGCGGATGAAGTCGTGGGCATCAGCTAGTTATAAAAATTTATAACATAAATTAGTAAGGTAAGGTATACCCACATTAAACAAAACAAAATGACCCCGACTCAGCTGAAATGCTGCAGGCTTTGGGTAACCTGAGCGCTCGTAAGTACTTACGAGTAAGCCTTATCAGGTGTCCGTGAAATTGTAAATTCCCAAATAGTCTTTGCCGGGAATCGAACATGAGACCTCCCACTGGGGGCCATAGCGCCCACCATTGCGCAGGGAAGTCGTCAAGTCATCTGCCTGCTGCTCAAAGGTGTCTCATGAGAATTTGAATGACACAGCGGCGGTCGTAGGCGTAAGTCAGGTTTGTATGCCCGATGTCCCTCTGTATGCTTGTGCGACTGTGGCGACGCATGGGTGCATAGAACGCCCGCCGCGCTACACACACTTCCACACAATGCAGTATCAAGTGCGCGATTACCATAATACAAGGAACACTGCCATTTGTAGACTTTTTTACGAAATCCAGGCTCATCGAATGTTTTGTTTATTAATTGTTTATATGGAAACTCTCCCATAAATCTCATAAAATTGTCATTAGTTTTTGGTACTTTCTCAATGGACATGTGTTTGGGCATTTCATCAAAATGCTCCTATGAAGTTTGCTTCGGAGAACTAAACTAAGTAAAAATTTTGTCCTGCGTAGCATTATTTTGTAACATTCGTATTTGAAAATTTCAACGTTTGTTTGGACGATAACTCAAAAACTATGTTTTGCAGTGAAAGGCTTTCTAGACACCTATTATTATAGCGCAGTAAAAGAAGACACAGTCGTAAATGTCTGGGCATTCTGCGAGTCCGTGAATATACGGATATAAAAAACTCGGACCGAACTCGGATATTGCTTACACACTAATTCGACCTCTGATCCAAATCCAAGCTATTCAATGGATATCTTTGTCGTACGTCATTTATGTCCGATTTGGTTTCGAAGCACATTAATTCTCACGGACTACGGGAGAACTCGAATGACGAAAGTTGGAGCTAGTTCGTAAGCTACTATACAAATAGTTCTATGACTATTTTGGAACGTATTTTTACGGATTTGGATCGGATGCAGTACGTAATCGCCCTACTGTGTGTCTATAGGGTGGTAGAGTTGCTAGTGAGTAGAGTTACGTTTATGAAGTCTACAATTATTATAACAGCATGTAACAATAATAATAATGGTGGCTCAGTTCCCGCACTTTCTTTTTGTCGCTGATCGCCGTAATTGCTGGAGGCGCAGTCGAATTCGGTGATGGAGCCGCGCGGATCAAGCTTACCCACCAATTAAGTTATTAGATGAAAAGCAAACGTCTGTTCCACTTTGCTCTTAAGAAAATTGTTTCTTCTTCTTTTATAACTAGCTTCCCTTTTATAAATACAAACATGAATTATTTCTTTCTTTTTTCTAGAATAAACTATGTAAACCGTATAACAAGCAGTGGTAGCCTACCTTCTACCTGGTTGGAGCATCCGCGGTTTGATCCGGGCACGCAATTCTAACTTTTTGGAGTGATGAGTGGTTCAACTGGCTTAAACGGTGAAGGAAATCATCGTGAGGAAACCTTCATGCCTCAGAGTTTTCCGTAATATTCTCAAAGGTGTGTGAAGTGTGGCAATTCGAGGAGGCAAGTCGCTGTACGTGTCCGAGGAGTTTAGAAGAGCAAAGTGGAGTAGAGCATACGGACGGTAGCGTGGCGTGTTGGCCGCGGCACCTGCCAATTAGAGCGGTCGGTGACGCGAGTGATTTGTGGCCCCTCAGTGGCCCAGCTTCATATGATATACGGGCTCGCATTTTTGTGAGGCTCGAGACTCGCTCTCAGGGCGGAGTCTGATTTATATTCGTCTTTGTCATGTTTATGTAGATTGGCGTAATGGTTGATAGTAAACGTTTATAAAACAGTTATTTTGATGGATTGACATGAACTAGCGGTAGAGTGTTGAATCGGTACTTTAATGTTCATTTGAGAGGTGCTTTTTCACATCATAAAGTGTCTGTAGTCTGTACGAAATAAATGTAAATAATGAAATGCAATGAATCTATTTAGATTGCAAAGAGGCATAAATTAATTATTGGCGTATGAGCATGTAATTGTCAACAGTTGATAACGAATTTAGTTCCACGTTTTTACTATTTATGTGGATAGATTCCTCCGACATTAATGAAGGCACCTATTGCAGGGTAAACAACCTATATACTAAGCCGAGAGCCGATCAACCGGAGATTTCAAGACCTACACAGTAGATTAAAGCAATATGCACCAATTTGTACCACAAATGGTACAGAATGCACCTTACAGAGTTAGCGGGATGCGGACCACCACATAATGACTAAATTGCACCTAAACCTTCCCTGAGAGTCTGCGCATGACCGCAGACAATTACCTCGCACCCGTATTGACTTCGCCAGAAAGCTCATAATTGCAACAACATATTCAATGTTGATACTAGCTAGAGCGATAACGCTGTAACTTGCAAACCAGAAAACTTCCATTATTTCTCACTAACTACTGAAAAATACTTTTAAGAATAAATATCTGAGCACGTTTTAAAAGTTATGGTTTGGGTTACAGGCGTACGTGATAAAATTCTAAAATAATACTCACGTAATAAAAACATCTGTAAAAAATTTTAGCAAGATTTGAATCTACATAATATAACTACTCATATTACAAATGCGAAAGTGTGTTTGTTTGTTGACTTTAAATCACGCCGCAACGGAGCATCGGATCGACGTGATCTTTTGCATGAATCTAGGTAAATACCTGAAGACTGACATAGGGTACTCTTTATCCCGAAAAATCAAAGAGTACCCACGGGATTTAAAAAACCTAAATCCACGCGAATGAGGTCGCGGGTACATCATCTAGTTCATAATGAAATAATAAACAAGAGTTTTATTTATATGTAAACTATATCAATATAATCTAAATATAAATATCTACTTATCGTGGAATATATTATCAAGGTGATATTTATGCGTAAGCACGACTCATTTCCAATTAATAAATACTTTTTTTTTCTTCTTCTTCTTCTCTCTGGGCTGGTTTCCGCACTTAAACGTTTCCGTCTGTTGTGCGTAAATACTTATTAGTGTACCAAAAAAAACGGTCAACAGTTTGTCAAGTGGCTTTGTGCCAAAATTGGTTTTCCGTGTGAGCACCCTTATTGATGAAAAGCTAGTAATTTTTAGCAAAACTGTGCCACAAAAATAACCAAAAATTATGCAGTTACTGCTTTTATAACTTCCACAGTCGTATGTGGAGGTTTCAAGCATATTATTTCCTTTGATATGGTTTTAGAGGGCTATGACGTGTTTTGTGCCTTATTGCTTTAGATATAACGTTGAATATCGTGTGAAACGTTGCAGCGTGTGGTAGATGGCTTGCGGTGGTAGCGATTAGTGTACCAATGGAGCCTCGGGCTGGATCCAGTTATAATTTCATTTGATGCCTATTATTCCTATTACTTATATTGCACGCTATACGCTTTAGCTATTCAGTAATGATTACCAGTCTCTCTGAAATAACAGGCAAAAAAATATAAACCATAATTCTTATTGTTGTTGTTATTTTGTGTTGTAAATCATTAAAAACCTGACGACTATCCAAGTCTCTCACAAATTCACTAAATATATAATTTATAAATAAACTGTTAAATGAAAAAAAAACTTACGTTTAAAGAGTTTATTTCTCTCAAAAAGAATAAAAGTTATTTTCAACACACGAACCTAATAAAAATCTTTAAAAAATAATAATATTTTAAATTTGTTAAACAAATACTTAGATACAATATTAACTTATGATTGCTTGCAATCCTCCACAGAAAAGAGAGCTATTTTCGCTTTTATAGTTTCGAGTAAGTTATTTCACTTAGATATAATTGCACAATATTGAATTTTCTACCGTTACACAAAAATTTTAGGTAGATTTAACCGAAGTATTTTTCATACATCGGAATTTCAATCCATTGCTGAAGCATAAAATATTCATTCTTGACAATTATTATTATACCTATTATTATGCCTATAAAAGGTACGTTAAAGATTAAAATTGCAAAAAGCTATTAAAATATATGGCATATGTAATTGCTGAGTAAAGGCGAACTACTCACTAATTCAAAGTCGTATTATGTTGCTAACTAAACGTTACTGAGGTCGGCACTCATGAAACTGTGTCATACGTCTTGTTCTAATTCCTAGCTTGATCAGTTGATTCATAGTTCTGATAAACTGGTGACAGATCTGATTAATTATTCTTTAATTATGGCAACAAATACGATGATTCAGATTTAAGACTCAAATTCGACGATTATAGGTACGTGGTGAGGAAACAAATTCCTGAAAAGTTGGTGACGCATTAGCGGTGTGGTGTTGCAAATATTCTTGGGCGGTGGTAATCACTTAACATCAGGTAGCCCGCCTGCTGGTTTGATCGCTATATACGGCGATTAAACAGGGGATGAAAGTTTGTGTGAAAGTCTGTCTTTTTTCAAATTGAATTTAATGAAATGAAAATTGATATTTGGAAAATGAAGACGTAGATGTACGAGTAAGTACGTGTTTCAGGATTTTTGGAAATCCGACCCCTCACCGTTTGAGAAGACTCTACTCGAGCAAAGCCCGGGGTCAGATTAGTGTAGTAAGTATATAATTAGTAAACAAATTACCTATAAAACGATTTACCTCGGACCGGATTTACAACGGCCGTCCTATTAGACTAATTATATCGACAAATAACTATTGCAGTTGCACTAGGTACCGAGTTAGCGCTGGTTAGTAAAGTGACAACTTTATAGCACACATAAGCGCATAAACACACTTTGCGAACAACACGGCACCTGCGTCTTGTAAGTGAAATAAGTGAAGTGAAACTTACAGAGATATGGACATCGTTTGAGGGAAACATGGTGCGTAAATTGCGTTCTAGAGGTGCCAAGTAATTCTGTGTTTAATGCTAGGTGCTTAGCATGAGATATTGTCATTGCTTGTGCGGCGGTTACTGGTAGAGTAGCTACCTACGAGTAAGTTGTGTTGGTTGTTGGGCAATTTTCACCTTCGACAGTAATTAAATAGTCCATAGGTAATATGAAACAGGTACCTAATTTTGTGGCAAAATTGCTAGACACGTCAGGTTTGTCTGGTGTAAGGGTGTTACGTGTTTTTGGTGTATTGCCTATAGCTTTTCCTACATTTAGCGGAAGGCGGGCAATAAGTAGGTACATATCATATGCCACATTTTGCAATACTGATCAATCGTCAATATCCTTTGGAACTTTTAAAACCAAACCAAACCAAATTAAAACATACCTTCTAAAATAACAAAAAATTATTCCCCCAAATATAACCTGTCGAATATCGATAGACATGCAACCTTGCGCCAATGTTCTTAACTTTGAAGCTTAAAATTAATATGATGCTGAGGACGTACAGACAGAGTCGACGCTTTAGTTCCCTAACACGAAAATGATGTCTCAGAATAATGATGCTTTTAAGATACTTTATCTGGAGCGTGCTTCGAGTGATCCCCGATGTTTAGGAAGTGGCGGTGGTGCGGCACATAACGCGATAGCCGCACGAGAGATCGTGGCTGCATGGATGCCGGCACGAACTTTACTGCTAATATCTAGCAATTAATGCCCGCACGGCCCGCGCCGGCGCATCGTGTTCCATGCCCAATGTTATTGCATCGCTATTGCTCTTAGGATAACATCCTTGGTGAAGCGAAGCGATTACTGATCGTTTTGTCGGAGTGTTCAGTGTACGAGGAGCTCCGGCGGGATGGGGTCTTTCGCGAGGGAGAGGATCCAATCTTCTACCTGGATCGTCACCTCAGCGGAAAGCTTCGAGAAGCTACGGGCATTCTCGCACATTTAAAGCCTCGATAGCTCAACGGTCGAGGAGCGGACTGAATTCCGAAAGCTTGCCGGTTTCAAACTCCACCCGTTGTACAATAAATTGACGTACTTATTCTTACCACAAGCTTTATGCTTAATGGGAAGGGAAAAGGGAGTATTAGTCATGATTAGTATGGCTAATATTCTTTAAAGAAATGGCACAGCGAAACAGCAGACACCGTGATCGTAGACTCGCAGGTGTGTGAGAGTTGAAGTTTCCCTCGGTTAAGTTGTAATAGTCTCTAGTAAGGTGTTGGTTGGCCTCTTTCGTTTGTGTGCAATCAGTCTTACACATAGTTCGGAATAGGAATATTGTGTAAGAAAAACGTATTAATGGTAATTCTGCCCTTTGATTGGTTTATTCGCTGTTTACCTTTTTTACAGCCAATCAAAGGGCAGAATTTCTTGACGATAACGATAACCATGAATACGTTTTTCTTACACAATCGGGGGCAGGTTTTTAACCTCGATCGCATAAATAGATTACCTCTTCTATTTTTTTTCATGGTATCGCCTAGCTTGTGTACCTACGCTGGGTTTTATCATAGTACAGTTATCTAGATTGCTCCCTCGCTTTTCTCGGATGATATTATTTATTGTGTTTGACAGTCAGTTAATTGTGCGAACGGGAAGCGCGGATCTAATGAATAGAAACGAGACGGCGAATGTATTGGATGTATTCATTTACATTCACGAATCTTTGTGTGTTCCTTTGGGTATCACTAGATGGCATCTATGACCCCATCCGCGTAGATCTTGTTTTTCAAAATATCGTAGGGACTCTGATTTTCCGCAATAAAAAAGATTCCGACGAATTGAGAACCTCCTCCTTTTTTTGTTATATTATAATTTGTATGTTATATTATAATTTACCAAACACGCTGTAGGTATATTTTTTTGTCAGTTTTGGCCTGATCTCATGAAGCAAATCTTTTGCGGTAAGTATGTTCGTTTACGTTTGATTTAGTAGACAACAGATGGATGAAGGTCGTCCTTATAAGGCGCCTAGCTGCATCGCATGTGATGGCGCGAGGGCACCCCGCGGCGGCGTACACGGCGAAACAATGCCGTTATTCAATTAGTTAGTGCTGCTACACCAATATACTGTGTACCTCGTACTCTTCCTACAGGGAGGTATAATGACAAATTACCTTTGGTGAGACCCCCGAGCGGGCGCGGTGGTCGGAGAATGCGGCGCGCTGCTGCACAACATGAAGACATGGTCACAGGGTCAGAAGTTAAAAGTTATTGATTGTTTACACGAAATCTTTTTTTAATTTTTAATAATTATGGGCAAGCGCTTGACCACAATCACACTTGATGGCTAGTGATGATGTGGCCTAAGATGGGATGTGTTAAGATAGGGACCTAGAAGATGCCTATTCACTCTTAAAACCTGTGACGAAACTCTTTCTTTGTACTACAAAAATATGATTCCAAATATAAAGACTGTACCTACAGGAGGCAAGATTGAACTGTAGTTTAATGATGATCAACCCATCGACGGCTCACTACTGAGCATTGGGTTGACTATGCCAATCCCTTTTCAATGAGAACGGGTTGGCCACGCTCACCATGTGCGGATTGACAGACTTCACAATTTACACAACTTTGAGAACAATATGGAGACTCTCAGGCATGTAGGTTTTCTCACGATGCTTTTTCACAGCCAAAGATGATAATTATTTATATAATAACTAGCCGATGCCCGCGACTTCGCCCGCGTGGATTTAGGTTTTTTGAAATCCCGTGGGAACTCTTTGATTTTCCGGGATAAAAAGTAGCCTATGTGCTAATCCAGGGTATAATCTATCTCCATTTTAAATTTCAGCCAAATCCGTCCAGTAGTTTTTGCGTGAAGGAGTAACAAACATACACACACACACACATACAAACTTTCGCCTTTATAATATTAGTGTGATTTAATTACTCAAAACGAATAAGAAGCCTATTACCGCTGTATTTTAAGGTATCAAGATTAAATTTAAGGCGTCGGCGATATCACAATAGAATAATGAGTAGCTATACAAATTTTCAGAATAAGTATAATTATTGCAAATCACAAAAATATCATCAATTTGTAAGAGACAACTGGCAAATAATAGATTATATTTCATTGGATGGTAAGTGTATCCTAGTTAAACTATTGCATGAATTCATACTCTGGGTACACTATACACCTAGTCTATCATGTAAACGTATACAGTTCGCGAGGAACTCGTTACAATAATTATGATAGGTTCTCATGCAGTTTATCGAGGTTTCATCTCGTATGACAGACGCGTCACGCGCCCGGAAGTGCATCGCTAATAAATATATCGTGGTAATTGCGTCGTTTCAAATGATCAAGTTAGTGTTTAAGCTGATTGCATATCTGCCCGTACCGAGAATTCCGCATCTGTGTGATAGTATGCCTACTATATTACCCACGCAGACTTCAATAGGATGAAATTGCTGAAAATGCTTTCAATAATGGAAGTAGCTATGAAAAATCTACTGGCAAAATTCCATGTTTCTAGAACCAGTAGTCTAAGCAATACATTAATATATCAAACAGTCAGTTTACGGTCATAATATTTTTTTGTATAGATCTGGTGTCTTCTCGTTTGAATCAAAAAAGGTGACTAATAATAATAATTGACCTCGTCTACACATTCAAATTTGCTCAAAGAGAGGTTTCCTAAAATCCTTAATGAGGAAATGTATAATATTGTTATTTAAGTAATGCATTATATTATATTGTACACTCTGTTAAAATATTTGTCAAATAATTTTAAGTAGGTAATCCCATGTGGCCTTAAGTTTAACTTAGATTTATTATAATAATTATGTTGTGTGACGCTGTTGATTACAATTGTATGAATAAAATAAAATAAAAATAAAATTCTTAAACAACTAAAGTTCAAAATATTAGCAAGCTAAAGTACTTAGTAGTGGATATTGTATGTAGTACAACTACTACGTAACTTTACGTAAGGAATTTTCGGGTTGAGTGAGGTGAAACGCTCTCGGCGAGACCACGCTCGAAGGCTTTTGGCTGTTCGGCGCGTGCGGTGCGGTGATGTGCGATGAGCTTTACGTGTATCTGTACCTACGCGGACAAGGTTTACGAGGTGCCAGCGTTTCCTGTAATCCTAGTTGCCTGACGCCATGAAAAAATCCCGTCAGACGCAGTAAATATTTATGAGTGTTTGTATTTTTCCTCGTCGAAGCCATTAATCTACTTGCTGGTAACGCTGGTATGTGGCAGGAAACGCCTTGTTATAATGTTATCTACCTACGCATACTTGAAGGAATATGTTTATTTACAATTCTGCTGCAATTCTATAGTTAAAAATCCAAAATGGCCAAAAGAAAAACTTCTTAAGACTTCCTCATATTGTAAAATAACCTGTCATAGCACCGTCCATTCGGTTACCATCCTTTTGTTATCACCATCATTGTTGACCGATAGACGTCTACAACTGTACGTAGGTCTCTTGTAAGGACTTATATCTACATATTATATTGATTTACATAAACAATGGTAGATCACGTAAAACCCCTAGGTAGTCTTTTAATGATACGTGTGTGGTACAAGTCAATGTACTTAATTATCGGTTACTTGAGAACGCAGTAAACATTCCCGAAGCTCGGATACATACAATTATGCTTTTAACTGCCTCCTTGTAAGATTCCTCCAATCGTGATAAAAACCCATAAAATTTTTTGCGCTAAAACTATGTATTTCCTTTCAACCTTTAATCAAGGATTCAAAAATACACAGCGAAATCATACTTATATTTTTTATTTAAAGATAAAATAACACTCGACTCTCGCTCCTACAGATGAATGTGTTCTAAAATGTACGTGACCTAGTTTAAATGATGGTAATGATGGCAGTTTATCGGACTCGTACTACTTATAATATAATTAAAGACCAAAGAGAAACTCCAAGCACATCTCCCTTCATCACACGCTGACTCTGTTCTTTCTTATGAGTTCCAAAGCTAGGGACCATGTCTTCGACCCATCTCATCACCGAAGCACTAATCAAAGAAGTAGGTACCAAATATCTTTTGTGACAGATTCACATTTGCTTTTGTGTACTCTCTTTCCTGTGCTAATTCATTCAGCAGTTTAGGAGGGACAAACGCTCAAGTGGTCCGATAACGTCCTAAGACTTTCCGGAGTTGCGCAAAACGCAGTTTATCTCTAAGCACCGAGATAACATTTGAATACAATGTTATTGGCGTCTGCACCATAAATGGTATAAATAATTCATAACCGATATCCGAGCAGATTCCCCGGCCGCGGAGCCGATGTTTTATTAATATGACAGTGCGGTACCCCGTACTTACCTCCTCGCTGACTCGCCGGTCGCCGCTCGCCGCGCAAAGCAAATACTGATCGCTTGTTAGATTGTGTTTTGCCGACTTTTAGACGGTTTTAGGGCAGGTACATGCTGGCCGGGCATTCTTCAGTGCCACGAAATTACGAGCAAAACACATTGTATATTATATTGAATGCATGGCAACTGAAGACCGCTCGGTAGGCGGTGGTGGAAATAAATAACACTTACTGAGAACTCTCAGGTTGAAATCTATAGACCGAACTTTGACTTTGCCTAGACTTAAGTTTCAATTAAACGAGACAGATTTATGCCAGCGGCATAACGCTGTTTCGTTTTAACAGTGTCTTGAGTCTGGGCAAAGTCAAAGTGCGGTTTATAGATCTCAACCTTACGCATGTAGATTTCTTCACGATGATTCATCGTCAAAGCGAGTGATGTACCTAATTAAACTCCGAAAAGTGAAGTAGGTACTAGGTAAGTAGGTATTCAGGTATTATTATCGTTGACTACTTACGCAAAGATGACGTTGTAGTCAAACCTATCTAAGTATAATATAACTACCTATATAAATAATTAAGAAATATAATATCTAAGTCACACAAATTCACAGATACAAAAATACAAAATGTGTACCGAATGTTTTGATTCATTTGAACTTATTCTGTTTTACATTATGTTCAATATTAATGTTAAAGTGAACTCAAGAACAATTTCTAGGAGTTTCTCTCAATAGCATCGGTAGCCGGTAGAGCGCGTAGATCGAGATAGTTGATAAGATTGCATCTGTTTTGATTGATTGACTGACGGATAGACACAAATAAGAAAAAATTATAACCGGCAATTCAAAAATGTAGTCACTATGTTGTACGTTGTACTCAGTTGCTATGTTCTGTTTTACTTAAGTCAAAGTCAAAATTGTACTATTTTGATAGTCAGTTGGATTTGTAAGATGATAATATTATAGTGGTGATAATTATTATAATATTATTCTAAGTAGGTACATAAACTTAAAACTAAAGCTACGAGGGTTTCTAAAGTGGCCAGATCTGCGATTAATTTTAGATTTCCTGAATTTTGGACTTAGATTGTCAGACCTACCTTTCAGAACATTATTTAGAACTTTCAGGCATGCATGTTTCCTCACGATATTTTCCTTCACCGTTAAAGCAAATGATATTTAACTGTTTTGCACATAATTCCGAAAGGTTAGGAATGCGTGCCCGGGATCGAACCCCCGACCTCTGATTAGGAGGCGGAAATTCTAACTACTAGACTATCACGGTTATTTTCATTTCTTAGGAAGCTTTAAAGTTTTAAAACTATTGTTATGATGATTTATGTCAGAATACGTAGTATTACCACAGCTTTACTGTACTGATTGTTATACTGTGGCATTACCAAATCCAAGCTCGTTTAACTTCTGTAGATGCAGTGTTTATAGAGGCCGGCTTATCTCGTGATTATACACGGATTATACACGAATTATACACGAATTATACACCACGCAGCGGCCATTGTTCTAGCCGGAGTACATCGTGCTGAAGCGATGGTAATCTACTCAACAACTGTGCGTAGGTAAAGTGTAAACTAAACTGAAACAACGGCATTTCGACTAAGTATGCCGTAACTACTTACATTATAATATTGGTATGTAAGTGATATTAAGACGTATTCTGTGATCCATCCATTTAGTATTATTATAAATGCGTAAGTGTGTCCGTCTGTCTGCTAGATTTTTACGGTCCAACAGTTTAACTGATTTTGATAGCTACAGAGTTAGCTTACATCCCGGGCACGGACGTTGGTTACTTTTTATCCCGGAAAATTAAAGAGTTCCCACGGGATTCCGTTTAACTGGTTTATATGAAATTTAGTACAAAGGTAGCTGACGTCCCGGAAATTAACCCTGATTTGGTGTTTGTAAACCTTGTATTTCACGAAGCATTTCCATACTACAAATGGTAGTTATGTAAGTACAGTATCATGCTGTACTTACCTAACCATACCCGCCTGCTTCCTCGTGCTTTGTTCTATTTAATCTCTCCTAAAAGCCTTTCAGCATCTCGTCGTGCCTGCGACTAACGTCCCCCCCCCCTGCCCCGCTTGCGCCGTCGAGCCTTTGTGCCTGGATCACGCCTGATTTATAATCTGTGACATATTTTCATCCGTCAATTAGTTTAAATCGCATCCCATACTCTACGCTTGTTTAGCGTTACAAATGGCTGTAATCCGACGAGTAAATACACGTGAATAGGTTGACGGATGCGTCGCCATTGTGTAGTGAAAACAAACCCACACGCCTTGCTTTTGGATTCTTTTGTTGGAGGCTGTGTTTTTAAACAGAAGTGAATGGTACCAAGAGACATCCGTATAGATACAAGATTTCATCATCATCATGATCAACCCATTGCCGACTCACTACAGAGCACGGGCCCGCTCTCGTAATGAGAGTAGTCATAGTCTACCACGCTAGCCAAGTGCGGATTGACAGACTTCACAAACATTTGAGAGCATTATTGAGAACTCACAAGTATGCAGGTTTCCTCACGATGTAAAGGATGTAAAGGATTTAACATTACCTAAGTATTTTATGAATATGAATGAATGAATATGAAAATTCAGCGGCTCCCTGATATCAAACAGATATCAGGGAGCCGCTGAATTTTCATATTCATGTTTGATATCGTCGGTCCGCCTAGTCCTAGTGGGAGGTTTTCAAACGCTGCACTTTCCCATGTGAGGTCGCCATTCCACCACCTTGGGATCCCAATGTCTATCGGTTTTTCGAACTATGTGCCCTGCCCATTGCCACTTCAGCCTCGCAATCCGTCCGCAAAAACAATCCGTTGAGCTATGTCGGTTACTCTGGCTCTCCTACGGACCTCCTCATTTCAGATTTGATCACGTAGAGACACTCCAAGCAAGCTCTCTCCATCGCTCGCTGAGTGACTGAGCTTTCTTATGAGGCCCATAGTTAGCGACCATGTCTCGGATATATTCTGATCACTGGCAATGAACGATATTTACCTTTAAAATATAAATAAAGTAAACATTTACTTTGTTACACTCATGCGAGAATAACACTTACATTATGTAGAAGTAATGAATAAGTTGCAAGTATTTGTCAATTGTAGTACGATGTATGCGGTCCCACGATCACACTGTGCACACGAGAGGCGCTGCGTGCGTTGACATGTATGTAGATCATCGAGTAGTGTTATACCAACAGACGTGCTCGCTTTACTATGTTATATTTGACGGTTGTATTACAAATTACAACTAGTTAACAAACGATTAATTTGAATCAATTAATTGTTGTTGGGAACAAAGTTAGGTGCAACGCATATCGGCAGAGTGGAGTGGCTTTCTTGATAACAACTATAAGTGTTTTCTATTTATTTTGATGATCAATAAGAATATGTTCTAGGTTCATATTCATTTAAGCGTGCGTCTCGATAAAAGGAGACCTACCTATAATACCTATTTAGATTTATTTTTCATACGTTTATCTATCTAACAATATTATTCCTACTTGAAAGGGAGGAACCCCTTATTAGAGGAATTAATCATACGTTTATTCTTCTAACTTTCGCAAAGAGTACGGAAGAGTATGGAAGAGTTTTCTAAAATTGTATTTGGTAATAAGGTTAACACCTCTTGGATTAATGCTCCATCATCTACCTACGAATGATATTTACTCAATAAAAATAAAACTTAGTTTAAAAAACATCTCAGATTAAAGTAACGAGCACTTAAGTGTACAAAGATGTATAAATAAATAACTTTATTAGTCTTTAAGTTAATAAGCATAAAGTTTATTTTAATTTAAAGGCTCTGTATTGGCGGTTAATGAAATAATAGCAGGCCTCAGATAAGTGAGTGACACCTTGATTATATTTAAAGACAAGTGAAGCAAAAACACCCGACGCAAGCGCAGCCTCATCACGCATACTAACTAATTATCCATCCGATTTATACAATTATCCATTTATTATAAAAACAAAATATTAAATTGAATTGCAGATATATATATTATAATAATAAGAGTCGAGTGGCAATAGTTTAGTTACAATAAACACTTGAAATTAATTGAGATTATTCAAGCATTGAGTTCATGAAAGAAAATTAATGAAGCGCGAACCTAACACTTCATAAGTAGAGTACGTTTTACTATATTTATGTATTGATATTGGGTTTTTCGGTTTATTTCGAGGCTTTGCACTAGGTAGGTAGCAATTTTTCCTTAATTTGTGAAGAAATAATAGCTATATTAACCATGTTTAATATTCTTTTTAAAAAACCGTTTGAACAGTGTATTTTAATGCAGCATCGATAGTTATCTTCTTCTTCTTTATGTTGACGAATATGTTTTTTTTGTTTTGATTTGGTTTGCTTATATACTTAGGTTCCATAATCTTAAGTTTTGATTGTTAGCTTGACAAAGCTGTCAAATACGTCTGGGAATTAAGGATACGTTTCATATTAATCATGATTGACTGATTAATTATTTGAATGAAATCGGTGAAATCGTTGGATATTCTAATAATCCGAGAAAAAACTAAACCCAGCTTAGCTTAGATTTTATATTTATTAATAATTATTGAGAGATAACCAATATTATTAAGAATAATATGAAACATTTTAATTTAAAGAGGAAAAAATTCTGAGTTTATAAATTACTAGAGGATGCCCGCGACTTCATCGATGTACGTACGCTTCAGAGATTTTTATAGATCCCGTGGAAACTGTTTGATTTTCCGGGGTAAATAGTTGCCTATGTCCGTCCCCGGGATATAAGCTAACTCTGTACCAAATTTCGTTAGAATTGGTTACACTGTTGGGCCGTGAAAAAGTAGGAGACAGATAGACAGACACACACACTTTCGCATTTATAATATTAGTATGGATAGTACAATGTTAAAATACACCGAGCGACAGAAAAACAATTTGACTATATCTATCGCTATCTATCGGCAGTTCGCGGGTAGTAGTCGGGTTGTTTACCTTTATCTTTTTTTATATCGTTGTCACTTGTACCTATTCAAAGTGAGCATAGTCGCGGGGCAGCAGCAAGCGAGACCTTGTATTCTACTACAGTTTAGACGTTCAATACAATGTGTTGTGTAATGCCACAGGTAATGCCCTGCCTTTTCAACTGAAGCCCATTTTTGCGATAACATCGCGGACTATTACCACAGACCATAGGTCACTGCCTACAATTATACAATGAACTAAGTAATGTTCAAAGCTCTTTATGTTTCTAGGCTTGTAATAGAATAAATGAATGCTCGATTGTAATAAAATAAGAATGCTTGTAGATTCTCTACGTGCTAGATCAGTAAGAGGACCAGAGTAACCGACAGCTCAACAGGTTGAAAAGCTGAAGTGGTTTTGGTTGTAATTTATTTATTAATAAATCGATTGTACGCCTACCCCCAAGGCAATCAGTTTGTTGCGGGAAAACCACCATTAGAATTTCAGGAGACTGGTCTTAAAAAATCTAATAAGTATATGAAATAAAAGTGAAATATAATATATAATTAAATAGTATATAAATAAAAGTGAAGTATATTAGTAGTAGTAACTAGTATAGTATATAAATAAAAGTGAAAAAAATAAGTATATGAAAAATCTTAAGTATATGAAAGGAAAAGCTGACTGACTGACTGACTGATCTATCAACGCACAGCTCAAACTGCTGGACGGATCGGACTGTTTGGAAAACATATAGGTATTAACGTAGACTTCCGCTAACAAAGGAGTATTGAAAACTCAACCGCTAAGGGGGTAAATTAGGGGGTTTGAAATTTGTATAGTCCACGCGGACGAAGTCCCGGACATGAGCTACTCTATATAACTACTATGAGAGATGACGTGTCCCGCGGTCGCCAGTCATGCTGGCAATTAGCCGCTACGATCCCTCGCCGGGAACTAATTAACTGATCCCGATACATTCATCTACTTGGGAATTAATTTACGATGCTATTCGTTAACTACACTCGACAGCCGAGCTGGAGTTATTATCAATTTTTGGAGCGATAACTCAAACATAAGATACGGTTGCGATCACTTTTGAAACTTGAATATTAATTACTTGATAAATATCTACCGACGGACATGTTGAATTACAAGGGAAATCATTTAGGTAGGTACTGTACCCAGGTTTCACAAAGATAGTGAAAAGTTATGGAAAAACAGTCTAACCATGTCCAACCAACCCACCCATCCCAACGTCATTCTAAGCCATGGTCTGAGCTTCACAGGAGGCACCCCAAGGAGGACGTTGCTCCCCGATCTCTCCAATTATTTCTTCAAGCCCTATGGCTCACCCCCAGGCGGAGCTCCGCGCTTGGCAAGCCATCCGGTGACGCTGCAGTGGCCAGTAGGACCTACGCAGCATGCCTACTCAATCGGAAGCTATACGAGGGCAGCATCCATCCATTGTCACGATTAAAATTCGGGTGATGACTAATTTCGATCGCTAATCGGACACACTCCAACCAACACGTCAATTAAGCAACCATACATTTAAATTAATAATGGTGTCAATCATCACCATTCAACATTTTCCCCAACCACAATGAAGAAAGGCAATAAAACCTCAAGTCAAGTGGTGCTCATAATCGTCGCCCGCTGCCCGTCTTGTCGCCGATACGATCTTCAGCATTTTTTCACTCCGCATTAGTCCCAAATAATCAGAATAACAATTACATCAGATATTGGACATCCGCCCAATTATCCGCTCTCGGCTCAGCGAACATCGACCGAGACTGCTAGCTGGAGAGCTGACGAGAAAATTTCAAAGGTGACTACTCACCTGTAAAGTAACCTAATTTAGTAAGTATGGAATAGAATTCGTAGTGCAAAATCTTTTTTCAAGTTCTCGTTCAATGTCGGCTCCAGCTCATGTAGTGGCCGGGTGTAATCAATACCCTGACTTTTTCTAGAAGGCGCGCGATCAAAATGGAATATCTACTTATCACCAGTAATCGGCTGCGAATGGTGTACTTAGTTATAAATGATGTTGGGTAGCAATACCTAACTGACATCGCTGGCACCCCGCAGGGGATCTATTAGTCTAGATCTAGAAAGTATTTTAAGAATGAAGAGCTTACAAGAATAAAAAGCAAAACTTTGTCGTTAATTCAAAAATATAACTCTATGGAGGCGTCAGAGCCCCTCTCGGCACCTCCTAAGACCCTGTGGGCGTGTGCGCAGCAAACCCTGTATATTATAATAATATTATGTAAAGGTTGCACTCTATCAGTCTATAATTTTTGCAAACACGATCGTAGTAAGTATCACGAGGTGACGTTTTTCGGGCAGATGTTTCGTCTCACGAACTTCTGGCAGACAGCCTCAGAAAACATGGACCAGTCTGACAGCTTGCTACACTCAGAGAAGGCGGCGAAACAATTTATTAGGATCTCCCATCTTTGATCAACAACCTTCTCAACGTTATCCACCAGCTCTCGGTTCACGGTTCTTGTGCCCAATTGAGCGGCGAGGGAATTAATGAAGCATCGGGCAATTTAATTACAGCTTACAGTCAGTTATGAGGAATCAAACGCGAACCGATTCACTGATTAATGAACTAATTGCTACCGACATGCGTACAGCTGAGCGTGGTGAAACGGCCCCAAACGGTAGTCATCGATTACCCCAATATTATGGTTTTAAGCATACAGAATTATGAGTTTTGCTTGTTATATTGTATTTGTATATCTATGCACGTTTGCCAATCCATTTGTTATGTTAAATGTTTTATTAAATGCTTTAGAAATACGATAAGGAACATTTCAATAAGACCAGTAATCTGTAAAAATCAAATAAACTTTTACAATTTTACTATAAAGAGCTACAAGGATAATTTTCCAATTGAATTGATTAAAGCGATGATTAAATTGATTAATTACGAAACGAATCTTCACAAAATCTTCGTATCTCAATCCAATTAACTCAATGGACCTAATAAACTGAGAGTTCTCAAATCCAATAGGAAGTATTTATCAGCTCGATCAAGCGTGCTTTCATGACGTCCCAATTAATAAGTTCATTGTGATGAAACTATTTCATTGTGATGAAACTATTTCCGAGCAAACACGATCATCGCCCCGATCAGCAACATCGCTAGGATAATCATTAATCAAGAGTTGTGCGTGTGTGTCTGTGTGTTCGTCAGATACACAGATCGACGAGGGATGAGATCGAGTATATCTCAACAACAGAATCAGCCACGGTAGATATACATTTGTACACATGATTATCAAACAGACATGTCGACTAGAAAAAATTGTTAGCGTCGTGGAATACTAACTCCGGTACAAGGCTACTAATACTGCGTTCCGAACCAGTGGTAAATTATTTTGACGATTCAAAAGCACTAGTAAAAGTCTTCTTGAATAAAAATCTATTTTATTCTAATAGACCCATAAGACAATTTGATTTTCCGGGAAAAAAGTAGCCTTTGTCCGTCCCCGGGGTGTAAGCTAACTCTGTACCTTTCATTAAAATCGGTTCAGCGGTTGAGCCGTGAAAACGTAGCAGACATACAAGCGGACAGACTCTTTTATAAATAATATGAATAAGTATGGATTCAGGCGAGCAAAATAAGCTGCCGATAGTATTTCTTTCAAGTATTCTCAAGTAAGTATTTAATTTAAGAAAAACATTGGAATTTTTTAATTAATAGACTAGCGCTTGCACTTGAGTTCCTTCGGGATCATACCGCGACCGGAGAAACCATAAAGCAATTAACGAGGCCTCCAGGCGGGTTGAGCCATCAGTGCTACTCAACGTCTGATAGTTGCGTTGGTTTAATCTCGACAGTGAGCCAGCGTTATCCTTGTTTTTGTGATTCATTAATTCCAATTATTCCTCTATTCATACACCTCTGAATCGGACAAAAACCTACAAAGGCTCCCCATCACCGATTATAAATACAATAACTGCTCATCATCTCGCTGTTCAGTCATTTAAACTTGAATAAGTATAGTCTTTTGCGTCGACACATAAAGAAAATTGTCTATTTGAAATGAAATACAGTCATTAATTAAAGGCACTTTAGAGACGCCAATTTTGTTTGTATTAGGCTCTACTACCAGTATGGAATGTAGATCTATCATAATGAGTGATTTTTGCATCCGATTAAATCACGGCAACCATCAGGGTTTGACCCTGATGGTTGCCATGTTTTTGTTTTGATGTTTAACAAATGGTTAGTAATATTGAAAAAAAAACCGTGCTAACTTTTTATTTTGATTTACAGAGGGATGAAGTGACGTCAACCTTTCGCGAGATCTAAAACCATAGTTAAGTATTTTCCATTGTATTTTTTAAAAAAATATAGTGAGCAAACGAGCCGGCGCGCGGGTCACCTGATGTTAAGTGATTACCGCCGTCCATGAACATTTGCAGCACCAGCGGCACCGGCGATGCGTTGCCGGCCTTTCAGGAATTTGTTGGTACGCCCCTTGAATAACCCCCTGATGTAACTTGTAATCTAGTGGTGGGAACATCGCCAATGGGAGTTGATTGATGCGACCATGCAAAGTTACCAGGCGTTATGAAAGACAGAACTCGTGTAGGTCAATGTGAGGCAGATGAATGCATTAGCTGACCGCGTCACGCCTGGAGTAAATTAAAACAACGCTTTTAGCCGATCCTATCTTAAAAGCATCAGATGGTTTTTGTTCCCGAGCGATGCGATCGTGATAAGCGATAGTGTTGTTGGTGCGAGCGATGTTTTGTAAACGTTTGGCTGCAACCGCTTTGTGGGCTCTTATCAGCTCATCTGACTGTCTAGAACAGTCATCTGTGAAAGAAAATTACTTGACTAAATTAAAAAAGGGTGATAGCCTAGTGGTTTTGACTTCGACTTCCTTTTCGGAAAGACAGACAGACAGAAAGATAGACAGACATAAGTAGTAAGGGATTCGCCGGTTCTGCCCCAGGCCCTGGCCCCCTCCCATGCCTCGCTGCCTCAGCCCCCTCCGTGCCTCGGTCAAGATCGAAACCTATAAAAAAAAAAAAAAAAAAAAAAAAAAAAAAAAAAAAAAAAAAAAAAAAAAAAAAAGGTTTTGGGGTACGCTGAATCGATTGCGCTCACTCCCGACGTCGTATCTCTAACGGTTGCAAAGTTAGCTTTTCGAAAAACTAATCCCTAGTTCGTTATCTAATTGCTTAATCACCTACTAATGACGCTCTATTGTTCGCTGGCTCGTTGCTTCATTCTATGGGTTTTAAAGGAAACGCATGAATCATAACTACTCTTTATTAGCCTTCAAATATTGATTTAAATAACTCACATAAAAATATATCATTCTCTACTGTATTTCCATTGAATAAATCTAAAAAATCTGAACTTGTATAGTAACCCGTAAACATGAAATACAAATACATTATACAATATTCTCCACAAACTGATGTGTAATCATTCTGTATCCGCCTTGTATTGAATTGCCATATTCTTGTGTTTCTTTCCAAGAACTGCTTATGATATTTTGGTGGTGCTCGTCCAAATGAATCAAAATATTGTCCAACACCATTTGTATCTATATATATGGCTATCCAATGCGATCCTGGTTTATAATCGGGGTCTAGATTGCTTATTAAATAGGCTGGTGTTTCAACATAAATCGGTAACCGGTTTGCGGCATACACATTGTCTTGCAGACTTGGGTGTATTCTTCTTAAATATGTCTTTATCCCTATTGTATTCATATTACTTCAATACTACTGATCTTATCGCTGCCGAGGATCATACATGAATGGGACGTAAGACCATGTTATTTCAGATATATTATAAATCATCAACCCATCGCCGGCTCACTACAGAGCACGGGTCTCCTCTCAGAATGAGAAGGGTTTTTTGGCCATAGTCTACCACGCTGGCTGAGTGTGGATTGGCAGACTTCGCACACCTTTAAGAACACTATGGAGAACTCTCAAGCATGCAGGTTCCCTCATGATGTTTTCCTTCACCATTAAAACAGTGTTATTTAATTAAGTACTTGAAACGCACAAGACTTCGAAAAGTTAGAGGTGCGTGCTGGAATTGAACCCCGACCTCCGATTAGAAGGTGGACGTCTTAACCACTAGGCTATCACAGCATAGTCTTATTAAAAATAATGGTCCATAACTTAAATAAAAACAAAAAATATTTCTTGTATCAGTGTTTTATTACAAACCTTAATAATAATGTAGGTACAAATTATAACTTAATCTATTTACAGAAATTAGGTTTCTTAGCTGCTATAGTCCACGCTTACATTACGATTTTTATCAATTTCAATAACATTGTCAAACTCTGCATATACGATGCAGTTTATCGTTTCAGGAATAGCTGAATCAAAGCGAACTTCTAGCCTCACACTACCGTGCTTTATAAGATTCCAATGACTAGAGTGAGCTGATAAATCAGGAGTTAAATCGAATGCTAAGAGACAATAGCCTTTTGCATATTGTTCCCTAGATATTCCGTTCCCTTCATTTAAAAAATGGATTCCCGTGCCTGAGAATAACGTATGATAGGCTGAACTGAAAGTATTATCATCGAATGATGGTTGCAAAGCTTTTGAAGGTATTTGTTGGCCATCAATATATAAACTAAATGTATTCATATGATAATTTTCAAAGTTGAATGGATTTTTCGTAAGAGTTCCATTAAATGCTGCGTTGTTAACAAATCCGACAATACATCTTTTAGGAACTTGACCAAGAAAAATATTATCGAGTGTTTTACCCTGAACCCCTGAAGGAATTGTTAAAACTTTAACTTCCGCTCGAGTTATTGGATATTTTGCAGTAGTAGATGCTAAAACTTTTTGATGTGCAAGTAATACAGTCAGAGCAAGTAGTACAGGCACGTGTCGATTAGTCATTATTCATTCCAGGTATTTGAAATTCCGTAGGTTCGTCATTAGAAAATTCCAACAATACATCTTTATCTAGGTAGTTAGCTTATCACGTTCCTTTTGGCTTTGTTCAATAATTGTTACAATCACTAACCACATTTTTTGAAATATTGATTACAAAACCTTTTTCGATAATATGCTGTTTAACTAGTTGTTATCGGTGCAAATACATTCTTCACTAACGATAATGGCATTGGTTTTACTATATAAGCTCAAAATAAATAATTTCTGTCATATTTACTACCTCGTTTCTACTGAAGAGTACTGAGAGAGTACAGTTTGACTTTAAATCTATATTGTGTTCATACAAGTGTTTATTAGCAGTGTGTGATTAAGAAGTGTCGTGTGATAAACAATGGAGGTGAGTGTGTAATTTATTTTCTTTTAGTTCCCTTTAAATTAATGTAAATATTTATGATATCAGTATGATAGTTTATTTTTATTGTTACAGAATATATCGTACTCCCCTTGCAATAGTCAAGAAAACAATACATATAAGCAATATTACTTTCCTGCGAATTTGGTAGAAGAAGAAACACAAAATTTGCTCATAGATCATGAAATGCCATCAAAGAAAATGAAAAGGAAATCTGAAAATATAGACATTTTTTTCGAGTCATCCCCAAAAAATAAAAACAAAACTAGTTCAACAGTGGCTCGAGCTAACAAAGATGGCAGTATATCGTATATATCTACGAACTCCAACGATGGTGCGACAGCCACACATCTCATTAAATTAGAGGTGTATGACCTAAAAAAACTAGCCAAAATACCTCAGTCTCAACACTGGAAACATGCTAATGTAAAAATCAAATATTATACAGAAAAGGCTAATGGAAATTTTGCGAACACGAATGAGATAATTTATAATATTACAAAAGAAATCGCAGAAACAGAGGGTTGTAAAAAATACTCATTTAATAATTAATAACTTAATCTATCATTAGTAAACTACCTCACATAAATACTTCACCATAATTTAATTTGTGAGATTAATTCGACGTAACACTTATACAAGCAGTATAAAAACACATTGTAAATCCTATAGTAATGTCAGTAAGCCACCTGGTGCTGTTAATGAATAAGTCTCCCTCTGTAGTCTTATAAACTGTCAGCAATGGAAGATACAATTGACAGCTGTGTTAGCACATTTTTCAACACTTCAATTAATGATGAGGAACTCATTGAGGCTTTAGATTATTTTGACTTACTGGATCCAGCATATGACAATGAATTGTATAATATATGTGAAGCAATTGATTCAATCATGTAAGTATTTAAACATTATTCTTTTTAAAATTATATAATGTGTATTATTGATTGTTTTTATATGCTTCTATTTTTAATTTCTAGCCCAACTAAACAAAAACTTCAAATTGGTGGAGCTTTAAAGCGGTCCAATGATTTCACCGTGAACAACTCTGCGAAAAAAGTGAAATATAATGAGGGAGCCTCAACTTCATCTATTCAACACTCAGAAAATAACTCCACTACACCATCTGCATATTCAGAAGGTAATAAAGTGAAGTGTGATATTTGCAATATTTTTATAACCAAAAGGTATTTTTCTAATCATTTAAAAAGTAATTTACATAAAAATAATCATTTAAAGTCGCACCCATCATTATCGAATGTTTCTGTAATTGATTCAGCTTTTGGACAAAGAATAATAACGTACATGATAAATAGTAAAAATGATGATTTATCGATTTTTAAGACCCCTGAATCATTTTTGAACTCAATAAAAAATGATATTTTATTCCTAGTTCAAGAGTCGATCAAAGAACATACAGTTTTTAAGGTAAACTTCATTTTACACGCAGACTTTATACAACAAACCAAACAATTGACAAATTCATTTGACTTTCAAACATCAAACTATATAGTTTTCCGTGGAGACGATCTAAATATTTTCCTGTCATCATTATGTGACACTTTTAAAAATAAAATTAGTTCTTTTGAAAGAAAAGACAGTGGCTGGAGTTTAACAAACATAAAATGCTTACATATGAATGTAAATAAATTTAACCCGCTTCGTGGTACATCTTATATTGATTTACCTCAAGATATTAGAGCAAAAAAAGCGGTGATAAATGTTAAAAATGCTGATTATATGTGTTTCAAATGGGCATTACTTTCTGCTTTATATCCTCCTGCTAATAACAAAACCGATAGAGTCTCGTCATACAGCATGCATTCAGATAAACTTAAATTTGATGGTATATCATTTCCAGTCAAATTAACGGATATACCTAAAGTTGAAAAGCAAAACAATATAAGTGTGAATGTTTTTGGCTTAGAATATAATAAAGAAAAGAAAAATCATAGTATTGTAGGTCCCCTCTATTTTACAAAATCTCGAAATAGTACTCATGTTAATTTATTATTAATCTCAAATCAAACAAACTCGCATTATTGCTATATTAAAAACATGTCACGACTAGTTAGCAAGCAAATTTCAAACCAAGAACATGCCATTTATTTATGTGATGGGTGTCTTTTACATTTTCCTACACAGGAGAGATTAGAAACCCACCAACAAAATGATTGCGTTCATATCATTACAGAATTACCAAACAGTGAACTATCTAAAAAAAATTGGTTTGGACAACCATCATCAAACAATAAAATAAAGTTTGATAAGTTTAATAAAAAGTTAAGAATACCATTTGTAATATATGCTGATTTCGAAGCGTTTTTAAAACCAATAAATTCATGCTCAAACGATCCCTCTAAACCTTTTACTGAGAATATTCAGAAACACGAAGTGTATAGTTTCGGATATTATATTAAATGTTCATACGATGATAGCCTTTCAAAATATGAAACATACAGCGGTCCAGATTGCACTAAAGTATTCATGGAACGACTCTATGAGGACATAAAACTAATATGCAGAAAAAATAGTTTTCAAAAACGCCCAAACCCTCTAACAAAAGATGATGAAATAACTATTGCAAATTCTCATAACTGTCACATATGCGATTCAAGACTGAATGGAGAATCCATTCTGGACTTTGACTGGCACACTGGAAATCTAAGAGGTGTAGCACATGAATCATGTGTGGAAAAATATCGCGCTCCCCGTCATATTCCTGTAATTTTACATAATCTTAGTAATTATGACGCACATTTCATTGTTCATTCATTAAATTTTACGGAAGGTGAAATCGAAGTAATACCTCAAAATAAAGAAAGATATATTTCGTTTTCAAAAATATTAAATGTTAATAACCAACAGATAAGTTTGAGATTCATAGATTCTTTCAAATTTTTGCCGTGCAGTCTTGATCAATTAGCAAAAAATCTCAATGACGATCAATTTAGATCGTTAAAAAGAAACTTTCCTCATAATGATGACTTTAGTCGTTTAAGAAGAAAAGGTATTTATCCGTATGAATACATGACTTCCATTGAATGTTTAAAATCATCATCACTCCCATCTCAACCTCAATTTTACAATTCGCTGTCTAATTCCCATGTTTCCGATGATGACTATAATCATGCAAAAGATATTTGGAGTCATTTTTCTTGTCAAAACATGTTAGATTATTCGAATCTGTATTTGCAAACGGATGTTTTGTTATTAACGGATATATATGAAAATTTTCGTGATATTTGCATCAAAACATATGGATTAGATCCAGCTCATTATTACACAGCTCCAGGTTTAAGTTGGGATGCCATGCTTAAATATACTCAAATTGAGCTAGAGTTATTGACCGACTATGATAAAATAGCTTTTATTAAAACTGGGATCAGAGGAGGCATATCTCAATGTAGCAATCGTTATGCAAAAGCAAATAATCAATTTATGGAAGATTATGATAAGGAAAAACCCAAATCGTATCTAACATATCTAGACGCTAATAATCTTTATGGTTGGGCCATGTCCCAGTATCTTCCAACAGGTGGGTTTGAATGGGTAAACACTGAAACAAACTTTAAAGTATCAGACACATCGGATATTGGCTTTATTCTTGAAGTCGATTTGGAGTATCCTAATGAACTTCATGATTTGCATTCCGACTTACCTTTATGCCCTGAAAATCTTCGTATCGGGAATTCTAAAGATATCAAGTTAGTACCCAATCTTAATAATAAAACGAAATATAAAATTCATTATAGAAATCTAAAACAATGTCTTAGTATGGGTATAAAGTTAACTAAAATTCATAGAATATTAAAATTTAACCAAAGTCCTTGGTTACAAACATATATAGATTTAAATACGAATATGCGAACTTTGGCTACTTCAGATTTTGAGAAAGATTTTTATAAATTAATGAACAATTCCGTTTTCGGCAAGACTATGGAAAATATCGAAAAGAGAGTCAATGTTAAAATGTTAACGCATTGGGAAAATCGTGGTAAAGTCTTAGGGGCACAAGACTTAATTGCTAAACCTGAATTCCATAGCTTAGCCGTTTTCAACGATAACTTGGTGGCAATACAGTTGCGCAGAACCAAATTAACTTATAACAAACCAATTTATTTGGGTTTTTGTATTTTAGACATTTCTAAAACTTTAATGTATGAATTCCATTATAATTATATGATAAAAAAATTTAACAAGAATATTAAGTTATTGTATACAGATACAGATAGTTTAATTTATCAAATTTTTACAGACAATTTTTATGAAGATATAAAATGTGATCTAATTAATTATTTCGATACATCCGATTATCCACAAGATAATATTTACGGCTATCCAAAAATAAATAAAAAAAAGTTAGGATTCTTTAAAGATGAAAATAATGGGAAAATTTTAAGAGAATTCGTAGGATTAAGATCAAAAATGTATGCACTGGATGTGGACCATAAAACTTTTGCAAAAGCAAAAGGAGTAAATAAAAGTGTCACAAAAAATATGACCATGGAAAATTACAGATCGTGTCTACTTGATAAAAAAATTCAGTATTGTAATATGCTAAGATTTCGATCCATCAAACATGCGATTTTCACACAAAACATTAATAAAACTTGTCTGTCGTATAATGACACCAAGCGGTATATTTTACAAAATGATATTGACACATTAGCTTGGGGTCATTATAAAATTAGTAATAATGAGGTATTTTAAGAAATGTAGTGTAAGGAATTTTTAATGTAATTTGATGTGTCTTTAATTTATTTATTTTTTACTTGTAAATATTTTAAGGAATTTTTATTGTAATTTGATGTGTCTTTTATTTTATTTTTTTACTTGTAAATACTATATAGTTTTAAGAAATTAATTTTAACTTTCGTCTTTATATGTATTTTATTACAACTTTCCTCTAGTTCATTTTTGTAAATAGATTTAAAAAAAAAATAATGTTTAATGTGATTTATTTCTTTTTGATTTTTATTTTGTTTCATAGAACTTTTATTCCATTGTATATAATGTATATTAAGTAAAATAAAATGTTATACTGTCACTGAAATGTCTCAGTCTTTTTTTAAACCTTTCAAGTAACACACGTTACAATGTTGTGTTTTATTCATCCATTTACTGCAATCGTAGCTGGTCCAAGTGGTTGTGGAAAATCAAATTTTGTTACAAATTTCATAAAATATGTGAAAGAAATTTGCAGTAGAGACTTTGCTGAAATTACTTGGTGTTATGATGAAATGCAACCACTATATAATTTATCAAATGTTAACTATCATCAAGGAATTCCTGATCTTACAATGTTTGATGGCAAAGATGCTCACCTTGTTATAATTGATGATCTTATGAGAGAATCTGATGGTCGTATTGTAGATATTTTCACTAAAGGTAGTCATCACAGAAACTTAAGTGTTTTTTATATTACTCAAAATTTATTTCATCAGGGAAAAGGACAAAGAGATATATCTTTGAATTCAAGTTACATTATTTATTTTAAAAATCCTCGTGATAAAACACAAATACGATACCTATCAAGACAAGTGTCACCAGAAAATTCAAAATTCATTGAGGATGCCTATAAGGATGCGACAAAAGAAGCACATGGATATTTGATGATTGATCTGAAACAAGACACAAATGACATGTGTCGAATTAAGACAAAAATATTTCCCTCTGATGAATGTTGCGTCGTATATATCCCACCAAAAGATTATAAATATTTAAAGAATCATCAAATTCCTATCATTTACAAATAATGCATCGAAGCCTAAAGACACATAAAGAGCTGCTACAAGCGTTGCATACACTTAAACCTAAATATCAAAAAGCATTATTAAAATCCTGTGAAGAAGAAGAGATAAATTGCATTTGTGAGTGCATTCACAACGTATTACAAGGTAAAGTTCCACTAGAAGATAGACGAAAGAAAAAGTTAAAAAAATTTAAAAGTATACTTCGCACTTTGGTTCGCAAGGGAAAAAATAAACTAAGAAAAAAGATATTGATTCAAAAAGGAGGAGCATTTTTACCTTTAATTTTGGGTTCTATTTTGAGTGGATTAGTATCATCTATAGTTTAAAATGGAAAATGCTAAAAAAATGTTGCTTGTTGAGCCTAGTTTCATAGAAAAACTAAAGCAGCATACCAATACTGAAAATCCTATGTCCCGATTAGATGCAGAAATGCAAAAGATTTTAAATAGTAATATCGAAGATCGGAAAAAATGTATTTTATATCTACAAATTCTACAAAGATACCTACATTTTACCGAAGGAGAACGACAACCTATCGAGTTGCCAATCATTACTGACAATATAAATGAAACTAAGAGTTATAAAAATAACAACATGGAAAATAAAGACTTAGTATCGTTCGAGTCACCAACAGCTGAAGTGAAGGAAAATAAAAATTCGAATGAACATAGTCAACCACGTTACTCAACAACTCAAATACTAAGTCTTATACCAAAATCATATTTGAAAAAAGGTGAGCTGTTATTAAACTTGATTTCTTTGAGTAAAAATACAATTTATTGGGATGATGATGATGGTACAGTGATAATTAATAATGAAAAAGTCCCTGGAAGTAATATTGTTGATCTAATTAATGATTCGTTGAGACCACTAAAAAAAAGTGATCCAATAGGTTGGGAAAAGTTTGCCAAGGCATTACATGCAATCAAAGTACCATTGACTTACATCGGAAATTCTAAGAGGTCGGATTTTATTCATCAACTTCAGATGAAATCACTCGAAGGGAACTCTACATCTGATGAAAGAACTTTAAATACTCCACAAGGTAGTGGTGATAAATATATTAAAAAAATTAGGAAGAAAATTGATTGGGAAAAATGGACCCCTTATTAGAAATTAATAATATATATTATAATCCAAAACACCCAGCTGGGTTTAGTAGCATTGATAAATTATCAAAGACCATGAAAGGTAAAATGAGTAAAACGGATGTAAAGAAATGGTTACAATCACAAGAAACCTATACTCTTCATAAACCTGTTCACAGAAAGTTTTCTCGAAACAAATACATATTATCAAATCTCAATGAATTATGGCAGGCTGATCTTAGTGATATGAGAACTTATTCGAAATATAATGATGGTTTTAACTATATATTGTGTGTTATTGATGTCTTTAGTAAATATGCTTATGCTAGGTCGATGAAAAAGAAAAACTCTAAAACAATAATCGAATGTTTTGAAAGTATATTTAATGAATCTAATGCGACTCCTACACACATACAATCGGATAAAGGAACTGAGTTTGTTTCTAAAGATGTTAAAAAGTATTTTAAAAGCAAAAATATAAATTATTACACTACAAATAATCCTGATATAAAAGCAAGTATTGTAGAAAGGTTTCAAAGAACTCTGAAATCTAAAATGTGGCGCTATTTTACATACAAAAATACATATAAATACATAGATATTTTACAAGACTTGGTATATTCGTATAACCATAGTTTTCATTCTAGTATTAAGATGTGTCCTTGTGATGTTAGTTCTAACAATATAATGACTGTTTGGAGAAATTTATATGATAGGAAAGCAACTAACAAACCATCATCACAAAATTCACTACCTACATTTCATGTTGGTGATAATGTTAGAATTTCAAAATATAAACACATTTTTCAAAAAGGTTATGAATCTAACTGGAGTGATGAAATATTTGTTATATCTTCAATAATAGATAGATCCCCACATGTAGTTTACACATTGAAAGATTTACAAAACGAACCTATAGTTGGAACTTTTTATGAAAAAGAATTACAAAAAGTATTTTATGACCCCTCCTCAAATTATAAAATAGATAAAATCATTAGTTCTCGATACTCCGGCAACAGAAAAGAAGTGTTAGTGAAGTGGAAAGGTTATCCTGATAAATTTAACAGTTGGGTTTTAGAGTCTAATTTAAATCAAATATGATAAAGGAAAACTTTTATTTGACTTTACTTAGTAATAGTTCAATGGAATACTTCCCGGAAAACAAAACAACTATGTTTTCAACGAAGTTACCAAAATCCCTTATATTAGAAGGTGAATGGTTTGTTGGAGTTGTAGAAATTCAATATCCTTGTACGGTATTTACTGTTCAAGAACATGAAAATGTTATTAACACATCTAAATGGGTTTTGATGCCTGATGATGACACACATTCATTAGTGCACTATAAAGGACGGGTTCCGGCCATGAACTATGACAGCATTCAACATGTTATAGAAACTTTAAATAGATATATTTTTGAAGAAATAGTATTTCATTATGATGAAATAACCAAACACGTATCAGTATCAATTTTGGATAACTCAATTGACACACTTAAGTTGTCAACCAAATTATGTTTACAACTTGGATTTGAACCAAACAAAAATCTTGCAGGAAATAAAATTGGGAGCTATCCTTCTAATTTAAAATTAGGGTTGCCATCTCAATTGTTTGTTTATTGTGATATAATAGAACCGCAAATTGTGGGGGATGTAATGGCTCCTCTTCTCAGAATTGTACCTTTAGATACGGCAACATATGTATATGGAGCAAATAAAATGCATATTTTCTCACCACCTCACTATTTACCTGTTATGCGGCGGGAGTTTGATACTATTGAAATAGATATAAGGTCAAGCACAGGCAATAAAATCCCATTCCAGTTTGGAACTGTGTGTATTAAACTTCACTTTAGAAAATTATAATGGATCCTTATCAAAAGATAACTTGTCCTTACGAGCAATATTATTCACATCAGGCTGGGTCAGGTATTGGAGTAATTTATAAAGGTGTACCATATCAACGTGGTCATGGTATTGGGAGTTTTCTTGGAGGATTGTTTAGGTCTATTTTACCACTACTCTCTAGTGGTGCTCGAGCTGTAGGAAAAGAAGCATTAAATGCAGGTGTTGGTCTTCTATCGGATATGGTTAGCGCACGACCTTTGGAAGATTCTATCAAAACTCGTCTTAAGGAAGCTAGTTCAAACTTAAAAAGGAAAGTTCATGACAAGATAGACAGAATTAATATGTCTGGCTCAGGATATATAACTAAAAGAAAACGACAATCTTCATTCATTCAACCGCTGACAGCTAAAGTGAAAGCTATTAAAAAATCAAGGCTCAGTCAAAATAAAATAAAAGATATATTTTCTAATTAATTATGTCTTTTTTACATAATCATTCATGTGAGTGTATTAAATCAGAGTTAGATTTGTTTGCTTTGCCATCAACGCAAACAAGTATAGAAAATGGATTATGGATTCATTACAAACCCATTTCATCCCTTGCTGATGATGGACCGATAGAATTTCAAATACCTGGAACGAGCGAAGACTACATAGATTTGTCTCATACGTTGATCCATTTAAAAGCTAAGATAGTGAATCAAGACTTATCAAAACTTAGTTCATCTGCAGTTGTAGCTCCAATTAACAATTGGTTACATTCAGTCTTCAGTCAGCTGGATGTATACTTGAATTAAAAAACTCATTTCACCTCCAAACAATACATACGCTTACCGTGCTTACATTGAGACATTATTAAACTATGCGCCAGCAGCAAAAGAATCTCACCTGACTTGCGGTCTTTGGTATGAAGATACTGCGGGGAATATGGATTCAGTAGATGAAAAAAATACAGGTTTTACTAAAAGACAGAGTCTTGCAGCCGAAAGTAAAGAAATAGAAATGATTGGACACTTACATGGTGATATATTCAACCAGGAAAAATTTTTGATTAATGGTGTTGAGATGTGTGTTAAATTAATTCGCTCAAGGGAAACTTTCAGTCTTATGGCTTCTTCAAATGATTTAAAACTTAAAGTGTGTATCACGGATGCAACCCTTATAGTTCGACGCGCGCGGATCAATCCGACTGTATTACTTGCACATCAAAAAGTTTTAGCATCTACTACTGCAAAATATCCAATAACTCGAGCGGAAGTTAAAGTTTTAACAATTCCTTCAGGGGTTCAGGGTAAAACACTCGATAATATTTTTCTTGGTCAAGTTCCTAAAAGATGTATTGTCGGATTTGTTAACAACGCAGCATTTAATGGAACTCTTACGAAAAATCCATTCAACTTTGAAAATTATCATATGAATACATTTAGTTTATATATTGATGGCCAACAAATACCTTCAAAAGCTTTGCAACCATCATTCGATGATAATACTTTCAGTTCAGCCTATCATACGTTATTCTCAGGCACGGGAATCCATTTTTTAAATGAAGGGAACGGAATATCTAGGGAACAATATGCAAAAGGCTATTGTCTCTTAGCATTCGATTTAACTCCTGATTTATCAGCTCACTCTAGTCATTGGAATCTTATAAAGCACGGTAGTGTGAGGCTAGAAGTTCGCTTTGATTCAGCTATTCCTGAAACGATAAACTGCATCGTATATGCAGAGTTTGACAATGTTATTGAAATTGATAAAAATCGTAATGTAAGCGTGGACTATAGCAGCTAAGAAACCTAATTTCTGTAAATAGATTAAGTTATAATTTGTACCTACATTATTATTAAGGTTTGTAATAAAACACTGATACAAGAAATATTTTTTGTTTTTATTTAAGTTATGGACCATTATTTTTAATAAGACTATGCTGTGATAGCCTAGTGGTTAAGACGTCCACCTTCTAATCGGAGGTCGGGGTTCAATTCCAGCACGCACCTCTAACTTTTCGAAGTCTTGTGCGTTTCAAGTACTTAATTAAATAACACTGTTTTAATGGTGAAGGAAAACATCATGAGGGAACCTGCATGCTTGAGAGTTCTCCATAGTGTTCTTAAAGGTGTGCGAAGTCTGCCAATCCACACTCAGCCAGCGTGGTAGACTATGGCCAAAAAACCCTTCTCATTCTGAGAGGAGACCCGTGCTCTGTAGTGAGCCGGCGATGGGTTGATGATTTATAATATATCTGAAATAACATGGTCTTACGTCCCATTCATGTATGATCCTCGGCAGCGATAAGATCAGTAGTATTGAAGTAATATGAATACAATAGGGATAAAGACATATTTAAGAAGAATACACCCAAGTCTGCAAGACAATGTGTATGCCGCAAACCGGTTACCGATTTATGTTGAAACACCAGCCTATTTAATAAGCAATCTAGACCCCGATTATAAACCAGGATCGCATTGGATAGCCATATATATAGATACAAATGGTGTTGGACAATATTTTGATTCATTTGGACGAGCACCACCAAAATATCATAAGCAGTTCTTGGAAAGAAACACAAGAATATGGCAATTCAATACAAGGCGGATACAGAATGATTACACATCAGTTTGTGGAGAATATTGTATAATGTATTTGTATTTCATGTTTACGGGTTACTATACAAGTTCAGATTTTTTAGATTTATTCAATGGAAATACAGTAGAGAATGATATATTTTTATGTGAGTTATTTAAATCAATATTTGAAGGCTAATAAAGAGTAGTTATGATTCATGCGTTTCCTTTAAAACCCATAGAATGAAGAAACGAGCCAGCGAACAATAGAGCGTCATTAGTAGGTGATTAAGCAATTAGATAACGAACTAGGGATTAGTTTTTCGAAAAGCTAACTTTGCAACCGTTAGAGATACGACGTCGGGAGTGAGCGCAATCGATTCAGCGTACCCCAAAACCTTTTTTTTTTTTTTTTTTTTTAGGTTTCGATCTTGACCGAGGCACGGAGGGGGCTGAGGCAGCGAGGCATGGGAGGGGGCCAGGGCCTGGGGCAGAACCGGCGAATCCCCTACTACTGACATACAGACAGACAGATAAACAGTCAGGTCAGGCTGAAGGACGGACGGACAGACAGACGGTGGCGTGCGGTATATCCAGCGGTTGCCTAGAGCTTTGAGCTGACATCTTTTCCCATTACAAACGTCGTATAAATAAACGTCATACATAACTTAGTGCCGCCACGATATTCATAACTGGGCTCGACACACTCACCGATGCAAGCAAGACAGAAGTATAAACAACGAACATAATGTTTTATTTTATTACGAACAGATTATTAGCTATCGTAAAACACCCATAAAGCCTTCCCTTTCCTTTTCCCAAAGAGCTTTTGCTTGTGTTAGTTACGCTCATACGAGTCCATCCATAGGTAAGGAAGTCATAAACAGTCCTTCACACACACAGGGTCAGCCACAGAACATAATAATATAATAGCTTCAGCTATAAAATTTGCGATAAACACGTCGCTCATTGAAATTACTCTCGCGCTCTCTGCGAACATAATGTTCAGCTTGTCAGACCTATTACTGACATAATATTATGCATCTGTAGTCTGTACTGTATCTATATCATAATAGCTGATGCCCGCGTCTCCGTCCGCGTGGATTTAATTTTTAAGGTTCCATACCTCAAAAGGAAAAACGGAATCCTTATAGGATCACTTTGTTGTCTGTCTATTTGTCGTGTCTATCAAGAGAACCTGTAGGGTACTTCCCGTTGACCTAGAATCGTGAAGTTCGGCAAGAAGGTAGAAACACAAGGCAAGTAGAGGCACAAGTGAAGAAAAAATCCGAGAACCGTGAATTTATGATTACGTCCATCACAAAAAAATGTGTTCATGAACAAATAATTTAGTATTTTCAATTTTCGAAATAAGATAACTATACCAAGTGTATCATATAAGAGAGCTTTACCTGTACATTCTTAAACAGATTTTTATGCATAATAATTTTTGATTTATCGCGCTAAATTTCTGAAAAATACCCGAGTACCGAACCCTCGGTGCGCGAGTCTGACTCGCACTTGGCCGGTTTTTTTTATTTCGATACAATTTAATCTCCACTGTTTACCCATATTCGCAATAAAAAAAAATGATTATATTTGATTTAGTTGTTGATTGCAACCCTACCTGATGGTAAGTGATCATGCAGTTTAAGGTTGTAGCGGGCTAATCTGGAAGGGATATGCCAGATGGCAGTTTTTATTAAAACCACACCCGTTTGGTTTCTACACGTCATCGTACTGGAACGCTAAATAGCTTGGCGGCACGGTGTTTCGGTAGCGGGGTAACAAGTCACGGTGGAAGCCTCCCACCAGACCAGATCAGTGATTTAGAAATTATAAAATTCCAAACCCCTGCCGGGAAGTGAACCCGGGACTTGTCACTACGGCAGGGAGGTCGTCAACCAGCTCACAAAGTTAAATGTTGGGATGATTAGTAGCTTCTCCAGTATAGGAGGCCCAAGTTCTTCAAAGTCACCAACTCAGCACGTAACGTTTAACGTACTTTACAATCAATTTAATTAGCGAAAGCACATTTTATAGCCTTATTTCCCATCTCCACCGTAACTACCGTTAGCAGATCGTGACACCTCTCCGTACCTATTTAAATTAAGTCTGTTTACGCCATTGCGCCGCCCGCGCCGCGCCGCCCGCCGTAATGGGCAGCTTGCTTTGCTTTACGATACAAGTTCGTGAGAGCGCGAATTACCGCCGATACCGCCGCCTTGTACGGCGCGCCTAATTACCGCCTCACTGTACGAACCACGTACATACTCCAACAGATGGTGGGTTGTAAAGCTGAAAGTTAATTCAATTATCTTTATTGCGAATTCACGTTGGGTTAGCTGGTAAGTGCTTTTCCAGATCTCGACGGTTGCTGCAGATCTTCGTCGCTGGTGCAGTCACTGTAGGCAGACAGATGGTTTGCTTAGCGCCAAGAAGCGGTTTCCACTGAGGGCAGCACCTGAACCATCTCCCTCCGTCCTCCTTCATCCTCAGCCGCCCTCAGCGTTTCTTACGACAACACGCACACCTCACAGTCTCGTTGGCACCGCGTCGTAATTGCGAGCAGAGCCTACCTACAGAGCCTATTGAAAAAGAAGTTCGGATGCGTTTGAAATTAGTCCGGTATATTCCAACTAATACATGAGTTCAGCCGTCAGAGATGTATATTTATCATCGATGATATTTATGAACTAAATAAACTTTGAGATTTTGTTAGGTAAGTACCTTCACAAATTGCCCACCAACTCCTTGTGTAGTTGGTCTCGAGCTGTATCCTTTGTGGCGTACTTCTTCATAATGTACGTTTTGTACAGCTCTGTAGCAGCAGCTTCACACAGAGCGCGGCGTTTAGCGCTCACTTGTTAAGCTGTAAACCTTTGTAGCGTCCACAAGCACACAGATAATCTTCTTTGTTCTACCCTTGCTCTCGGTTCATGTTCCATACTTAATAATAACTTAGAGAATCTGTCTGTTTGTACATTCCTAACGATGAACCGATCTTTGATGAAAGGCATTGATTTAACTTGCATTCTGAAGGTTGACGTAGGATAAGTACCGAAACAAAGGGACTGTCGGAAGCGATGTGCATTCCACTCCATTCCATCAGCCTGTATGCATCCACTGCTAGAAATAAACCTTTCTAAGAGCGCGCCGCCAAACACGGACCAACCTTTGTTGGTTGGAAGTTCCCTATACATAGTAGTGCAATTCGAAAAGAACTTCGTATACAAGATTCACGCGGTGGAACATGGTTATACTTTGTTCGGAAAGTAATACTATTAAATAGTGTATTAATAACGAATACAGGAAATCGTCCAATAAATTATATCAGCCATCCCTTCGGCACTGAAGTCATTAATATCGTGTCAAAGATAAACAGTTTTGGAGTTATTGAAGGCGCACGACGGGCTGATAACATTGAATCATCAATCAATACCCCCTCCCCCCCTCGCCCCCGCCCGGCAGCCGCCCTGGTGGGTCATTTGTAATCGTCTCTCTAGGGCGAGTATCGGCGGCGACGGCAGCGGGAGATTACGGAGCTTCCACGGTCGCGGCTCATCATCATGATGTAATCATCTCCATGTTATCAGGACATTGCTTGATTATGTCTTCATTTATCTCCTACAGTACCTAGTTATTTACCAGAGGCTGCTATAGCATCAACTAAGTTTAAGTACAATTAAAATTCCAATAATTTTAACTTGTGCATCCGTTTTCGCAGTAAGTTCAATTTATCAATAGCTGTCATTAGCCAAAAAGAAGCGAAAAAACAAGTTAAAATTGTTGGAATTTCATAGGATATGTCAGAGATTATGCTCGGGAGCTTTTCAATCTTTTGAAATCTTGTCGTCAACATTTTCTTCTTCACGCACGAAACGCTTTACGTCATCATTCCTTATACGTATGTATGGCTAAGGTTTGAAATACTTTTACCAGATCATAATCTGGGTATATTTAAACAAAAAATGAATAGGCACCTTCTAGCTAAACGCGTCCAATCTTAGGTCACATCGTCACTTTCCATCAGGTGTGATCATGGTCAAGGATGAGCCTATTATAATAAACAAAAAATGGGTCAAAAGTTGGTAAAAAGTTTACAAACCCTGACTTTGCAATCCAAATCGGCTTTTTTTGGTAGTCAAAAAATCGACGAAAACTTCACTTTAAACACCCGAGGAAGGAGTTAGAAATTAGAATAACCGTCAAAGCTGCATTCTGTTCAGAATGATCTGACGATTACTTTTGCTCTGTGTTGCCAGCAAGTGGTTTAGAATTCAGATCATATAATAATGAAATTATTAATTTAGATAGTCACTATGACATACGAGTTGCAACACTTGTGTGTGAGCAATTCACTATCAACTTCATAGTCATGTTACTTGAAGCTAAGAAATAGCTCGAGCAGAAATCGTTTGAAAGCTTACTTAAGTTAGCAAGTTGAAACTTGGATGTTGGAATATTTTGGGAAGGAAAGGATAATTTATGTATTTAGCTCGTTCAATTTAAAGTATAAAGCTGCATGTTCACTAAAACGGAAATAAGCGAAGAAGATATGAGACGTTAGGAGGAACAGATCAATAAAATTTACTGTCCTCTGTCTGCGTGTGTGCTGTTGCTGGCTGCATTATTCCAACATATTGTACCTACATTTTATTGAATAAATCATTGAATTTGAATTTGAAATTTGAAATTTGTAGGAAATGGTTTAGTGGAGAGATTAATATCTTCAATTTGGTCGTATTGAAAGTCGAGCCCGTAATTTAGTGCATCTGTAACCTGTGCTTTCAAAGTTTTATTCTCAGCTTTTCTAATTGCGTTGCTAGTGGGAAGCCTTTACTTGTTAGACCAGCGCGCGGCTTGGTAGTAATTAGTCACGTGGTCTTCTCAACTCCACCACCAACAAGACTTTGATTTAGGTGATTGATTGAGTGTGGTCAAAATAAGCTACCTACGTACCTAACAATATACCTACCTTATACAAAACTGAAAATAAAACGTAATGAAACAGACAGGCGTTGAATGGATAGAGGTTGTGCAGATGCTCTAAAGTCTAAACCAACGAATCTTTTAGCGCGGCGATCCACCGATTCTACACCTCATACCAACCAAGCCCTTCTCTCCGCTCGTCCCCGCTTCAGTGGAAGCACAGCCTTATCCGTAGTTACCGCAGCGGCGCAGCGGGGATTATAATATTCGTGTCTCGTTAGCAGCACGCACCACAGCCGGTCATACAATTCATACGATCTCTGATCGTGGCCGGCAGCCGGATGTACTATAACGTGTAGTGATATAATATTGTTTAGACAAACGCGGCCCTTGTTTACGCGAAGCTTGCGATAGAAAAAGGTGCAAGAGAATAGTTCATCTATTTCACAGGTATCATGTAAAAAATGTGGGCAGGCCATGCCTGGCGTAGAGGCGATGGCCGTTGGAGCCGGAAAGTCCTTCAGTGGAGACCGCGTATAAGCAAGCGTAGTGGACGCCCTTCAGCACGATGGACGATATAAAACAGCTTGCGGGAGGTGGCTGGATGAGGAAGGCTGAGGACCGGGTGTGTGGCGCTCTTTAGGGAAGGCCTATGTCCAACAGTGGACGTCCACAGGCTGATGATGACGATGATGTAAAAAATCACGTGAAAATCGTTTTCATAATGTAACACTTGCTATCATAGCAACATACCTTATAGCTTGTGAAAAACCTAACCTAAACCTACCTGAAAGTAAAATCTCACATAGTTTAAAAATTATTATTACATCAATTCTACTTGTATTTAAAAATTTCGTGAGCGTATGGCCATCGACCCAAGCTAAGATGCTAAAGAGAGTGCGAGCGAGAACTCTCGTATCACTTCTTATTGAAAGGGAAAACTCTAGTTAAAATAATGTAGCAAACAATGATGTTTGCTTCACTGTTAAAGCGTGATATGATTCCTACTACATATTATAATGAGGTAATTGTTGGCGCATGTATGTATGTTCGTTTATGTATGCCACAATTACAGCCGACCGTCCGGGTAATTAAATAGTATTTAGAAGCGCAGGTACACAGCGATTACCGCTTGGCCCGACTCACGAGCGATGAGCGAATATTAGGAACCAACTGAGTTTCCGCTTATGGCGATATAGCTTCTTAATTTATACAGTGTAACCAGAACGCTAGCAAGCCACGACAAGTACCTGCTAATGTTACTCATAAGATACCATAAAAAACGACACTTTTTTAAATCCTGCATTTTTTAAAGTTCACAATATATTGCAAATAAAACATCTGACTGACGCTAGAGATCTTGGATTGGACCGATATATCGTTCCCCTATCGGACACAGTTCCTGGAACTATTACGATCCGGACCTACACATCTCTAATCCAAACTAATTTTGAGGAAAGGTGCAGAGATAGCTTGCATCCGAGAATAGACATAACGTCCTAGAAAATCAAACAATCCCTCGGGAGTTAAAAATCTTGATCCACGCGGAGGAAGTCTCAGGCATAGCTAGTATTTTATTAAAAAGCTTGAGTTCTCCGCCGCCTCCGGTGTCATGCCCGCCAACGCCTGACCGCCGTAACTCAGTCCTTGCAGCAATAAAGCCGCGCTCTCATGTCGTAAGCAGCCCAATTACACGGAACCCGCGCTTTCTCCGCCTAATAACTGGTTCACGATCGCTCATCGCGCCACACAGGCCACCACAGCACCGGCCGGGTCACCGACCCTCATTACCCTCACTAATTACACCATTCCCGAAATCTGACCAAAACATGAACAAAACTCATAAGTTCAAGAAAAGGTATCATTTCATTAGAGGTATTCCGGTTTTCGAGTATGTTTTACCAGACTGCCGCAAAGCCCAGAAGGAGGGTAATGTTGACCTGTATGTATGTCCGCTTGTAACTACTCAACGGCTCAACCGATTTTGATGAATGATGCGTCATTAAATTCGTCTTGATGGCGCGAGTGTCACTGGGTAGGTAAACATAAAATTCATAAATACAAAATGTATTATGATAATGACTTTATTACGTAATAGAATAGCTTTACAAGTTATATTAAGGTACAATAATATTGAATGATATCATAAAAACGTGTGAAAAAACATTGAAGCTTTGTCCCAAGGCACAAAAATCCGACTTTTCCTTTTACGTAGTGCAGTAATTATGCAGACCGACATAACGACCGGAATCACTTAGTTTATATTAAGTACCTATATCAAACTGGGAATTTATTGACAGAAACACTCAATTCCAAGAAGCAGTTCTTTATTAGAGCAAATAAAGAAGTAAAATGACAGCGTAGAAGTTGCCAGTTGCCACCCTGCGCCGAGCATTTGCTTGCTGGTTCTTCTCGGTAGGAACGGCATTCCAAACCAGTGGTAAATTATTTTGACGAATTAATACTATATGAATAAGATACTAATTGTTTTGTAATGTTCTTTCTAATGTAAGTAAATTGTTAATTCTTAATGAGGATAAAGTAAGTTTAACCGTAAAAGCACTTGTAAAAGTCTGCTTGAATAAAAATCTATTCTAAAACGATACTGAGCATTTGCTCAGCGTAGAGCGGATTATATTTATATTTGAAGTGTGAATGTTCCCGCTCATGTAGTGTCCGGTCCCGCTAGGCGCAGGTTGTTGGAGTGTACCGGCTGGCCTGCAGTAGGGCATCGACACACTGAAGCGGCTCTGTTTATACAGGATTCTTTTTAATTTAAACTGCCTCTTTCGAAAACGTTTTGATACATTAATATTATATTAAAAACTATCTTATGCTCGTGACTTCGTCAGCGTGGACGACACAAATTTCAACCCCTACTATTAAGGTTTCGTTATAATTACTGTTAGTTCATAAGAAAGTAGATATTAAGACACCGGTCAATAAACACGTATACACCAACGCCGTTTCCATTATTGAAATCCAATCAACCAGAGATTTCAGAAGGGCTTTCCACACCTTAGTGGTTCCTTTAGAAACACCGAGCGAAAACGTTTTGTGCGAGTAGATTGAATGTCGACCACCATACTATCCTAAAATAAGCTTTTTATTCGTCAGACTTAGTGTGGAAGCGGCCTAATAGTCTGCAGGTTGTGCTGCTAATGAGCATGCGCGTGACGTCACGCGAGCAGCAATTACACGCTCAACCTCTCGCACTTGACGCCCGCGACACGCCGCGAACGCTGCGAAACGACAGCGTGGATGATCTCGAGGCTACAGCGGGACTGTGAACAAGACTATAATTTTTTTTTCTTTTGCCTATCAATCAAAATATTTGTACGCCGCTACGGCTAATGTGTTTGAACTCTGTAATAATTAACATCTTGTAATAGAAATAGAAATACTTTATTTGCATAATGTATGCAAATAAAGTATTTCTATTTCTATTTCTAACTGACCATGATAGTCTAGTGGTAAAAACATCTGCCTCCAATCGGGGATTCGGTCCCGGGTATGCAGCTCTGATTTTTCAGAGTTATGTTCGTTTTAATTTTATTTATTGAAGATGCAACTTTGCAAGTGTGAGGACATATTTTGCGAGCAGAGCTCATTGCGCGAACCACTGACCGACGCGTGTGAAAGTGTAGTCCAAGCTTGACTGGGAGAATAGGTACCTACTGTATAGGTATACACAGTAGGTACATACCTAATTGTCAGGACGAGGAAAAATGTGCGACGTGCTTACCTAACTTGTACGGGGCCGTCACTTGTGCAGTTGCACTAGTGCGCGATAACGATGCTGTTACCCCCGTTTTATTTACAATCGATTAACTCCTACGTGATTTGATCCCACTTTTAATTCCACCTTGTGATCTAAGTGAGATATTATATCAAATACTAGCTTTTTTCTGCGACTTCGTTTGCGTAATTTAAAGCTTGTAGCACTCGGGGATAATTAACTTAGCTCTCAGTGAAGGAATTTTTAGTACTGTAGACAGATAAACAGACAGACGGACAGACAGATAGACAGCAGAGTGACATTAATAGGGCTCTATTTTTATGGTTTTTACCCTTTGGGTACGAAAACCTAAAACGCCTTACTTCTAACTAAATATTCTATCGAATTTCGTTAAAAAAGTAAAAATTGGTCCACCATTATTTTAGTGGTCACTGACATATCGATTAAGTAGGTACTTACCGACTTCAAGTGGAACCTGTTCTAAAATCAACAGTTCGGAGAAACCGAGTCATAGTTGAGGCCATACATCTCTAGTGCCGGACAAACGGCCTGGGCAAATATTTTTGTTGTACGCTGCATGAGACTCACCTGTCGCGGCGGTGGCAGCCCACACTTGATCTACATACCTGTTATTTAAAACAACTGCTTTGGAAATCTAAGTTATACTTGAGCATGTTTAAAATTCGAACCTAATCTTGTGAAGGTTCGGTGAAGGAAATAATCGTAAGGAGTTAGTTTAGTTATAGTTTTCTAAGTATAATGTTCTCAAAGGTGTGGAAAGTCTGCCAATCCGCACTTGACCAGCGTGGTAGACCATCGGCCGTATTCACAAACGTTACTATGAGGTCTCACAGTAAGCTCGAACGCATAGTGTAGGTTCCATCAATCAGATCATTGTAAATTGATGTGATACAGTCATCTGATTGGTGGAACGGACACTGTGCGTTCGAGCGCACTATGAGACCTCATAGTAACGTTTGTGAATACGGGTGTATGGCCTTAAACATTTCTCATTCAAGGTCTAAAACACATACTGCGTATAATATTATTGAAAGCGGACAAAGTTGCGGTTAGATCTATATCGATAATAATAATTCATAAATATGCTTTTTTAATTAAAAAAGTTCTCACTCTACAAAGTAATATACTAAATATTCAATTGTTCATTATCTCTTTGGAATTAACACGGATGATAAAACTTAGCGTCATAAAGAGATTAAAGTAATATCATAAGACAATAGGCGTTCCCGTGTCTCTAATCGCTTCCGATATAATGTCGTCACGGTGTCGTTACGGTGTCGTCACGGTGGCGCGCGATTTTACGCGTTATTAGGGGAACATACCTAGTGCATTGTTGTGATGAGCAATTTTGTGAGATCGGTATCTTCTCAAGTAACCTTAGACATGCATGAAAATTGCAAAAATAAAATATTTTGAAAAACTTATTGCAACATCTCCAACTTTTCGGACGAGTGGGGTTGTTCTAAGTTTTCGGACTTCGGAGTTATATGAATGGAATATGAATGGGTTTTAAGCAATTAATATCACTTGCTTTAACGGGAAAGGAAAACATCGCAAGGAAACCTGCATGCTTGAGTTTTCCATAACGTTCTCGAAGGTGTGTGAAGCTGCCATTTAGTACTTGCCCAGCGTGGTGGTGGTCTTAAATTATTCTCATTCCTGCTAAAGGCTTGTACTCGGTAGTGGGCCGGCGATGGGCTGATCACGATGATGAATAATTACTAGATTTTTGTTATAATTTCGCTCAGTGAAGTTATTGAGATTCAGTCAGGAGAACTTTATCAGGTAGGTTTTTATGATTTATTGTACCAACTACAAAGCTTTGATAATGTAATTAATATTTGACGATGAATTTGCAAGAGCGAATTTCTTAATTATCTTTTAATTAAAAACATCGGAGTTGACCGCGGAGTGCAGCTTTAATTACTGGTTGGTAATTAATTTCTTGTGTCGGAACTCCGCGCATGAGCCGCGCCGCACAACGCGGCCTTCAATATCGCATGAAGGCTTACATTATGAAAGCCTGAAGATTATATTATGTTAGCTTTAAAGCAGTGATGTTTATATTTTCCTTGATCTTGACCAACTCACAGCCATTCGATTAAAGTAACCGTAAGTTCTGAGTTCTATGTAAATTAGGTATTATGTCTCTACTAGATAGATAGAAGTAGACGATAAAAAAAAATCGGTTCAAAAATCAGAGATTGCTAAGGAAAGATAACGTAGACCACAGAAATAAGAATTTTAAACTGTTTGTTAGTGAAATAAAATAGGTTTTAGTCAATTAGGTACAGTTTTCAGAAAAATAATTTTAGTTTTCTTTCTTTTTGTCTACCACATGATTGGTACATTCTACTTCATTCGTGATAGAAACTATTGTGTGCGTTTCCATACTTTTTAGACACAGGTAGAGGTGCATAAATGCCTAAATTTTGACAAAAGAAAAGGGTGTGTTTTTTGTTTCACTTCCTTCTAAACTAAGCGTTAATAGATCACTAATTGATCAATCGGTTTATATAAACCAAAACAGATCACATTGACAGGTAATCGTACAAATCTGTCAAGTTGTCACGTGGTCGCGTGGGCGGCGACTCATTGTTCCGACGTCGCAGCTCAATTACCCGCTACCTAATTGCAGATAAGTGTATCGCGCGCTAATTGAGCGCGAACTCGACCGCTATCGACGAACAATGGCAGGCCGCGGGGAACAATGGGCAGGGAAGACCAATCGCGGGCCGCGGCTCCCCGGCCCACTATTGGCGCGCGCGCTGCTGCACGCGCCGCTGCACACAATGCGCTGACACCCGAGCTGCAACCAAGGCACCTCCATCTTGAATACCACATTCGCTGCGGAAGGTACCATTACTGCTGATGAAATGGCCGCAGCCGTGGGGCCACGGCCGGCGCGAGCCACCCGAGCGATAATATTCCCAAGAGCGGACCGAAACAGGTTTTTCAATTTACCTACTGAACAAATGAAATCATCAAAATGCATCGAACGCATAAGAATGCAGAAAGCCGGATGTTCCAAATCTCACTTATTACACCATTAGCACATCTAAATACAAGCAGGAAGGGAGAGGCTGGAAAGGGGAATACTAAACTTGATAAAAGCAGTGCTGGTGTCGTCAGCAATAACAGTAGCTGCATTTATGAGATGAAAATATAATTTATTTGCATGAATAAACTGTATATAATAAGTATTTATAAGTAATACAAGTTATTTTTATTTAACAGGCAGGTTGCGGCATATTAATTTGCCTGCCATACCTACAAACATTTTAATAGGTAGCAAATGATAATTGTAATATTAGTAACTAGATGGTGCATCACATCAAACTAGATCCGAGTCAATTTAGAAATTAAGTAATAGATTTTCAAATAGACCCTGCCGGGAATCGCCTCCCGATTTTAACTATACTTGTGGAAGGCAGTTATGTGATAAATAACTAAGATGATTTTCGATGACTTGCGGCGACATTATCATTTAACCAAAAGTTTTGCCTTGCGATAAACTGTCGTGCACACGTAGCCGTGGCCCGTCGATACGGCCATTTCTTCATCCCAGCCATTGGGCAGCGTCGGCAGGCATCGGTTCCACTTCCAACAAACCCATCGTAAAGAACTGTTTGGTCTTATTTGCGGTTACGCTGTTAGTGCCGAGACCACCCCATACGCCAGAGCAATTTGGAGACCGCCATTCAATGCCAGCGCGTATTTTTTTATTATTCAAACTGGGATGTATAACAAAATAAAATCAACATGGTCTCAATAACTTTTTCCGTATTCCGTACTCTATTTGGCCTTTGAGGTTTTCGTGTAACTTTTCAAATAGCAAACCTAGCATAATATGTGTCCATATAGTGTGCATGTCTATCTATCTACTTACCTACTAGCTTTTGAGGGTCCATCCGTTTAACCGATTTTAACAAAATTTGGTACAGATATACCTATAATATATCTCAAGACAAACATATGCTACTTTTATCTCGGCAAAACATAGTGTTCCTACGGGCTTTCTAAAAAAACCTAAATCCTCGCGGACGTAGGCACCGGTATCATGTAGGTACATTCAGAGATAGGAGATAGGTATAGAATCTTGGAGATGGACACAGGTTACTTTTATATGTATATGCCGGAAAAACAAAGAGTTAAAAACCTAAATGCAAAATATGTTCATAGTTTCCTTTAATTTGACTTTCTAATCATCCTTTTTAGGCTTCTACAAAATAAATGATTTGTAAATATACTGAGTCGACGATAAAAGCCAAAGGAATCAATTAAAGTATTCCTCGGCTACTTGTCTATGCCTGAGGTTTGATTAAAGGCGGTGCAGCACAATGGCTAATCCCCAATTATCTGGCAGCATTAGCGCGCCGACCCCTGCCCGCGGGTCAGGCGGGGTGCGGGGGTCGCGGGGCGCGGGGGTCGGCCACCGGGGGAGACACGGCGACAACATAATCGCTGTATCGAGTTTCGGTTGAGCTAGATCGTTAGTTCTCTACGAGTGGATATTGTTTCATTTGGTTCGAAATTGATGAATATTCAGTTTGATTCAAATTTTTTTTAATAGAAATTGCCTGTGCCTTATTCTGGTTCACGTACCTCTAACTTTTCGGAGATCGGTGAAGGATAACATCATGTGGAAACCGGAATTTCTGAGATTTCCCCATAATGTTCTCTAAGTACCTATAAGAAATCTGACAATTCAAACTATTGGCTAACTTGGTAGGTTATGGGTAAAAACTTTTCATTCTGAGTGGAGACCTGTATCAGAGTGAACTACGTGTACTCAGTAGTGGGCCGGCGATGAGATGATGACGAATCTGTGGATAGGTAGCAAGATAAGCAGATTTTCTATCATAGACTCGTAACGTTTTGTAAACCCGTGACCATAAACTTTGTCCGAAACATACAATTTAGGATTTTAGACGAATTTTGGCCACGGTTATGGACCTCCATGATATCGCTGGTCAATATTGCCTCCAACAGTACCGGTGAGGTGTCACGTCCGCCGCCTCGCGCCATCGATCCCGCCGCGTCGTGTTTCAATTAGTCGCGACGCTATCCCTTATCCCGCGATCGCCGCTATCCGATCAATTTGTCCGCTATCGGGGTATCGGGGACGATTTTTCAAACTAATTACAGACACGACTCTCCGAGGCTGGACGTCGACTCCGAACGTGACCACAACCTATTGTAAGAGGGGTCTCCCCGTCACTCGCTCCATACAAACGTAATTCCACTCTCATTGGAATACTAACCAATCATACACAATGGAGCCTTGTTGAAACGTTCCGGGAACTAATATCTATGTCTGTGGTTTTCCTGATTTCCGTTAAAATATTCGGTTTTAAAGTTACGCAGTCTTAACATTTCTACAAATCTTTGAGCCCCTGTAATTTTAAAACTATATATTTTTAGAAAAATCTAATACACCACAGGCATAGATATTAGTTTTTAGAATATGTCTGTAAAATTTCATGGACTTTGGTTGCTTAATATTCAAATGAAATTGGAACTACGATTGTATGGAGTAAGTGACGGAGAGAGCCCTGTTAATGCATTAACTTATCTGAGAAGCCTGGAGCACCGCAGCTACGTAAGCTCTCTAAGGCGTGTTTTTGACGACCTCTTTGACGCAGTGGTAAGCGCTGTGGTCTTATCGTGGAAGGTCCCGGGTTCGATTTGCGACAGGGGGAATTTCATAATTTCTAAACTTCTCGTCTGGTCTGGTGGGAGGCTTCGGTCATGGCTAGTTACCACCCTACCGGATAAGTCGTGACGCCAAGCGATTTAGCGTTCCGGTACGATGCGTGTAGAAACCAAAGGCGTATAGGGGTTCTTAACTAAAATTCTCTACTATCAAACATAAATTAACATATTATAGCAAAAAATGCTTTATTAATTTAATATTATAATAAAATAAAACAAACGTAATTGCCCTTTATGTCAAATTATAATAAATGCACTTATCACTCGACGGATTACTTATGTTATTAAGTACCTTGATGAATAACCAAAAAATTTCATAAATATACTTACTGAGATATCTTGTAATTAAAGAATGTGATTTAGCTTGTATTCATTGTAAGGCACTTTTCAATATATAGATACTCTTCTCAAATTCGGTACACTTCATGCAAAACAAATAATTATTTACAAGTCCATTTGCAAAAGAATATCTACCTATCCAAATGTCTGTCGGTTAAGATATTATGTACATATTATTATCACAGATTCATAACATTGATCCCGCATATTTCGCCGTCAGATTATAGCCATTCAATTAAAGCACTTATGACCCGATTTTAATTTTAGCCGTTAGTCCCATAGCCAGAGTTCTAGAGTTCTGTAATAAAGTACACGTATGCGTTCTGTCCCTAAAACTGACTAATCAAATGACAATCACGTATTTGTCTGTCGACAAACCATTGTGGCGTGATTGAAGGACAAATCAACAAAATAATAAACCAACAAACACACTTTTCCATTTATACTTATGGGTAGTGAATACGAACAGTGATAGAGTCAAAAACGTATGTTTCTTTATTGATAAGTTATGTCAACGGATTCAAAACTCTAGGACTCTGGTAGTGGATTCGCAGCCTTAATTACAGTATTGTCTGCACAGCTGCAGACCGCATTTCCCGAAACAATAGACTTCGAGGGGATCAGCGACGTCACATGATGGACCCCCGACACAAGCCCCTCCGTCCGAGGCTGATGGACTATTGTTACTATTTGTTTAAGGACGTATTAGCGCGTTTAAGTAACCGTGACTAAACGTATTAATTACTAACTAAATTACATTAACTATTCATACAGACGTTTGTAGGGTTCTGTAGATACCTAATACACATATCATTATATTATGTAGTGGGTATTAGTTATTTAAATGTGTGTTAAAATTCAAAAAACTATTCCAAGTGGGGTATTATATGAAAGGGCTTTACTTGTACATTCTAAAACAGATTTTTATTTAGTTTTTGATTTATCGTGCAAAATGTCGAAAAAATACCCGAGTACGGAACCCTCCTCGGTGCGCGAGTCTGACTCACACTTGGCCGGTTTTTATACCGCAAAAACCTACCTATATTCCCGATCTAACTATCATCATAATTTGTACTGTTTCCCGAGCCCGTAATACATGGTGGGCAAGAATAAGTGCACAAGGAGGTACCGCTGCATTCTGTAACCGGCCAAGTTATTAACCCTGGAGTTGACCTCGTTGTAAAACAAAAACGCATTTATGTTGGTCGGACCTTGACAACTACATCGAAACCATGATCGAAACGATAATAAAAATAGAAAACTTATTAGCAGTAAATCTAAGTTACCTACTTAATATTTTTAGTGAAGAATGAATAGTGAAGAATGTATGTAGTTTAGTGAAGAATGAAGAATGAGAATATGTTTCTTTGTAAAGTAAAAACTGGCGCTTTAACGAATTGGCGCTCAATCAGTTGTAACAACTTTAGTTTCAAAAAAGTTACCTAAAAATTATTCGTAACACAATAATAATACAAAATACACTTCACGATCAATCCATTGCCAGCGCACTACTGAGCACAACTCTGCTCTCAGAGCAGTCAGAGAGAACTCTCCTACATGCAGTTTTGCTGCGCCGCGCCGCTAAAGCAAGTTAATATTATGCGCACACAACTCCGAAAGGTGCGTGCCCAAGATTGAACCCCGCGCCCTACCGAGTAGGAGGGGGACGTGTTAACCACTAGGCTATTACGACTCTCTACGGATATTGTATGCAAAAATATGATATTGTATTAAACTTTATCCCAAGCCTAAGTTTCCCCGCACTAACATGCCATTTGTTTTCGTTCAACCCCCGTATTGTCGCTTGCCCTCGGACGACACGCGACAGCTCGATTACACCATGCATTGTCGTGTTCATTATGGTTATTCGAGCGACAAGTGTTAGTGCAATAGATCACATGTCAATCTAAAGGGTCAGTTTTTTTCACATTGATCGATTTGTTGAGCTTTTGTATACCCCGCCCCAATGGTACAGTAACTACTTGGTCATCTTTACTGTAAGCATTTTTGAAATGAAAACTTCTTTAGTACGTTGATATTTTTGACACTTACACTAAAAAGAGACAAACACATTTATAGGATTTAGCCTGCGAGAGAATGAGATAGAAAACATCAAGTTATTATACATAAATACTTAGTTACCACACAGGCCTCTCTAGTCATTTTTTAAAATCTTTTTCTTAGGAATTTTTTTTTTTGGTCATTTGTTGAATTGGAGTCTGTATAATTGTAATGTACTTAATAGGTAGAATTGTGTAGAACGAAATGTTACAAAATTAATGACGTTTAATCAATTAACATTTAGAGTCAAGCTTGAAAAATCTTGAGTCAGAAAACTGTAAGGGGCTATGTCTTGGTCAAAGCTTCTAAAAACCATCTATAACTACCTATGATCGTTTCCGCAAGTCATTCAACAGGCATTTCCGACACAATACCCGCATACCTATCCACAGAAATACTTGCTAGACTTTTATTGTCTATAGATTAAAGCTGTGAACATAACTTGGCCCCTGCTATGTACTAATGAAGAAAAATACCCAGCCAGTTTCCGGGGCTCGTCCGTATAAAGGTGCGCTTACGTGAGCAATTTTTCAGCAATTATTGCTCGGCAACACGTATGGATTAATCTGGAGCAATCTACAGCAATTTCAATAAACTGCGGCAATTATTTCGGCAATACGATAGGGCTCTATAGAGCAACAATGCTGATTTCAGGGATAGTGCAATCAATTGTTTCTTGTGATCATGACGTCAATTGACTAACTTCCAGAGATCAGATAGAGGTTAGAGCCTCGATAGCTCAACGGGTATAAGGAGCGGTCTGAAATACGAAGGGTCGCCGGTTCAAACCTCGTTGCACTATAACTGTCGTAGGTACCTACTCCTAGCACAAGCTTTACGCTTAGTTGGAGGGAAAAGGGGAATATTAGTCATCAAGATAAACTTGACTAATATTCTTTTTTTTTAAAAAAACTTGCCTAGAATTCTTCAATTGCCCGTGTAAGCGCGCCTTATAGCAGTCCACTGCGGCTGTACATCAGCGCGGACACGCCAGCTTAGCGGGGATTCATGTCCTCTCGGCGAGTGGTTTCCATAAAAGCTCCAGTTCTGAATGCGACGCGGCGATGGATTGGCAGCGGCCTAACTGGACAGTTTTATGTCTCCGACTTTGCATGTTTTACTTACCGTCGCTCGTAGCGGCAGTCCGTGCGAAGCGGAGTGGAATCACTACCCGTTTATAAAATATACGAAAGTGTTTGTTTGTTGGTTTGTCCTTCAATCATGTCGCAAAATAGATTATCTGAATAATAAAATAGGTAGGTGTTCTGTATTTTATTCTTTGTCATCAATAAAGATGTTTAAGTAAATAAATAAATGAAATACAGCACGTTGGTGACTCACAAGATTTGACCCGTCCATTATTGTATTTGTGTTCCTACATAATATATATTGCCTATACATGACACAGGGCGCTGCGCATTCTTTGAAAAGAGCAAACGCCGAGTTTCTTGCAGATTCTTCTCGGTAGGAAACCACCGAACCAGCGGTAGATGCCCTTGACGATTCAAAAGTACTTGTAACAGTTTATTTGAATAAAAATATTTTGAATTTTGAATGTGGCTGCGCGTCCCCAATCTGCCGCAACAACCCATAAGTTTTCCCCTACCAAAAATCTACTCAACAAGACAGTTTTCACTTCAGACAAATCTAAAACAGGACAAAGTCGACTGCCTCTGCTAGTATAATTTTGTGTAACATTAGTATCAGAGCCCGCTGTATAGCAATGCCACTCGTCACCGCTCTCTGACCTCGCCCGCGCCGCCGCGGCTCCTGGACTCAGATATACTACATCTCCCGTAGACTCCTAATCAGAGCTGTCAATTAAAACGTATTTATAAAAGCCCAATACTACTTTCTGCAATCAAACGACTTCGGTCGCTGCTACGCGCGGTTTTAGTTCGTGTTGCGATCATTATTAATCATAATGGCTGTTTAGTTTAGTTGGCAAGGCCACAATTATAATTGTAATTCATGACTTTTTCTCACAAAGTTATTACTAACATTACTAAGCCCTATTTGCTTTAAATAAAGAATTTGTTTATTTATTTATATTTATTTAGAAAAATTCGTGGATCAATTCGGCCAATTCACATGTTGTCGGACAAATTTTCATTGTCGGACTTAGGTAGGTACCAATTTTAAAAATGTCTCGTAACGATCAATTTTTAAAAACCTAAATCCACACACATGAAGACGCGGGAGAAAGCAGGTCAGTAGGAAAAGCGATAAAACGCAATGTACAATTTACAATATTGTAAATACCTGTGATTGTGGTTAAATTGGCGCAATTGGCGATGTTATTTATTAGCGCTTTTTTCCGACGATCGATCAGCGGCAAGTCGTGAGGTCGCTGCGGCGGGGTAATTAACTACATGAATTAGAGCCATTGCGGACCACAAACTTTGGACTTCTCGTCATAAGTTTGGCTGCAAAAGGCCTAAGAAAGTTTAACGGGTGGTCCAATTTAGACACTCGACTGTTAATCTTAACAAGCAAGCATCATCGACTGCTGCTCGATTGCGGTACAATGACAGCTACAATGTCACGATTGCAGTCACGTCTGATTGGTTGACGCTCGCTCACTATTGGTTACAATGATTTGTTGCAATAAGATAACCATAAATTCAGCTAATCACAGCAATTGAAATTGTAATAATTTCAATTGTTGTTTGTAGTTTAAAATGTAAAATTATAATAATTGTACCGCTGTTGTTTACAAATAAAGGAATAAAATAAAATAAAAATAAAATAATGAGTGATACAGTTTTTCCGCAATCGAGCCGCTGCTTTACATACTTAACTTAGCTTTATCATCTTTTATTCCATACATCCATTCATCTTGTAGGTATTATCATTCAATCCATTGTTTGCCTACTGAGCAGGTCTTTGGTCAAGTGCGGATTAGCAGACTTCACACACCCCGAGGAGATTGTGGAGTTTCAACCATGTAGGTTTCTTCACGGATTATTGGAAAATATTCATCTTATATTAAAGTCTGCCAATCCACACGGGGCCAGCGTGGCAGATTTTGGCCTAAACTCTTATCATTCTGAGAGGAGACCAGTGCTCAGTAGTGCGCTGGCGATAGGTTGATAATGGTGCGATTCGTCAACTGAACCATAGATGGTGATAGAAATTTTGGTTATCTTAACAATAGGTACCAAAAACCATTTATTTTTAAAGTAGGCATAGAAAGTTCCGTCGGCTATTGAATTTACCACCAACTGTTCTTCTGATTAAATGCTTTTGTTATTTCCGGTTTGCGCACCAAATACGGATATCTAATTTAAAAGCTCCGACTCTTCCGTATAAAGTGAGCGACGTTTATGTCTCGTAATTTGAAGATTCCCCCGGGCTCTCTCAACGTGAAGGATGCTGCATCTGTCGAAGCAGATTACGCCCACGAGATTTATTTTCGCCATATTTGATTTATTCTTCTTTCACTCGCTCAACACTCTCGAACTAACCTGCTGTATGCGCGGTCAATTTAAACTACTATCAATTATTATAAGTAATTTAGTTTTAAAAGCGTTTCGTTTTTAATGGTCCCTTTTGATAGTTTATGGTAGGTAACCGTAATAATGATTTGTTGTCTATAAACTGCTTAAGTACCGCGTTTCTTGTTGCGTTTGTATTCAGGTATTACTTATTTCGTTAACTATGATTTAGTAATTTCGTAGATATATTAACATACCTATTTAGGGAATCCTACCTATTCTATATTTAAAAAAATATTATTAACAAGTGTAAATTAAAAATTTATATCACCCCCGACAAGTGAAGGTTACGGTAACTAGAAAAGAGCTGATAACTTTCAAACGGTTGATCCGATTTTCTTGGATTATAGCTAAGAACACTTTCGATCAAGCCACCTTTCAAACAAAAAAAACTCATTTAAAATCGGATCATTAGTTTAGGCGCTACGGTGCCACAGACAGATACACAGTTACACACGTCAAACTTATAATACCCCTCTTTTTAGGTCGAGAGTTAAAAAGTTTTGGTGTTAATAATTATCTTCTTACAAAATATGAAAATATTGAAACATATTGAAAAATTTCAATTATTCGTTATTTGGAGAAATGGTAGAAAGGAATGTAAGCACCTAACGTATTTACGTAACATCCTACGTGTTCTGAAATTGCAAACGTTTTATTGACGTTTTTTGTCAATAAAACGTATGGAATATCGCTCGCCAAATAACATTATCTTTTATCACCCATCGCCGGCGCACTACTGAACAGGGATTTCCTCTCTGAATAAAAAGGCTTAGGCCATAGTCCACAACGCTAGCCCCATTACAGATTGGCAGATTTCACACAGTGTATCCTCACGATAGTGACCGTGCTTGCAAGTATTGTTAAAACACACATTACTCCGTACAATTAGAGGTGCATGCCTGGGATCGAACTCCCGACCTCCTGAATATGAAACCGAGTTACATACAATTGATTTTCAGCAAAATGAATATGCTAAGATTTTCTACATAATGGATAACAACTACTTATCTACGTGAGCGCTTTTCGCCCTTAATAGAAACCTATCAAATCTAACTAGGAATAAATAGAAGTTCGTGTGAATGCCAGCTCCCATTAGATAACATCGCCGATCTAAGCCCCGTTATCAGTCTTTGTATCTGTTCGCCTGTTCCCCGAACCACACACACACACACGGAACCAGTGCATTAGCGCGTCGCTGTGCGCTGCAACAGCCGGCATCGAACTCTGATCTTATCGCATGTAGATAAACGGAGAGCGTGATTCTTACAGTTGCATTTATGTTCTAATCATTTATTAGTTCTATTTCCTTCCTGCTGTACCGGCTGTCCGTCTCGTGTCTACACTGTGCAGTCTGCTCCACGGAATTACAAATAATGTTATAGAAATGGTTCTCTAGGAACAATATTTTTTAGGAATTTTGACCATGACAATGAATTTCGACAGAGACTATCTAACTACGCAAGATTGTAGTGCACAGATGCATGCGCAAACAGGTCACTCTCTATGTTCTCACTTTTTAGTGTTCCTACCTCAAAAAGAAAAACAGAACCCTTATAAGATCACTTTTTTATTGCAGGATAGGCTTATAGAAAGCAATGATGAGGTTGTAAGAAACCGTTGTTGGTTTGAGTTATCTTAGGAGCTGCATGTAAATCAAACAAACCGAAGCCGTGGCTCAGGCGGGGTCTAAACATCTGTAATAATTTGTGTTTATTGCCGTGACGTGAGTGGAAGCCATTAGCCGTTAGCTGCAGCCTCAAGAGTTTAGGAGAATGCCACCCGCTCATGTAGGAGCAGCGGGGACCACGTACAAACACAATAAACTACAAACTACCACTGCCCCATACGTCTTTGATTCGTTGTTAATTTGTGTTTTGTTTGTTGGTAATCTCGTGTTTAATTTGTTAGTTTGTCCCTAAACTATAGTTTGACTAACAGAAAACTGATTCTATGTTAAAAAAATAGTTAGAGATCCTCGCCAGAAATTTGTAAGATTGAATCAGTTTTCTGGTAGAAAAGCAAGAGGAAACCTATCAAAATCTTTAGGATAGTCATCCTTATCATCAACACCTTAATATTATCATGATAATGTAGGCACTACAGTAATATTTTCTTAACGTTTTGTCCACTATTTGAGCACGGGGCTTCTGTCAGAATGACAGATGTGTGGTGAAGGCTGCGACCCACACGGTTGTTATAAGCTCCATGTCTTACATATTTTGACCAAACCTTTAATGTGGCTAATTCGGTAGTACACAATCTCTAAAGTATTGCCTTAGAAATATGATGCTCTCCTTTTCATGTTTCCTATAAAAAATAATTTTGTTTTAGGTCTGTCAATTTAGTTAGGAGATTGCGTACAACCGCACTTATCCCACTGCTGGACATATACTTCGTTGCTGACAATGGACTGATAATATGGTCGCCTCACACTGTCAAAGCCCGCCGCCCACAGGTAATTCCCTGATCTGTGGCGCCGCCCATTGTGTGGTGGCACGTGAAAGAAAACTGTAAATACTGGCGTGACAGCGCATATCGCGTGAGCAGTGTTATGGTAATGCCTCGCTGGAGATTACAGCATCTTACTACATATTAAACATTTGTTAACAGCGTGTAACTTGCATTGTACGATGACAGTTGCCAGAGAAAAACGATTAAATTGCGTGTTTTCAATCGAAATACAAGTAGGTATTGTATTTGAATACACGTTTCAATATTATTTTATAGCCCTGTAAATTATTTGTAATACCATTATGCTTTTCCGGGTTCCGCTCCCGAACGGTGCCAACGGGACCCTATTACTTACTGAGCTTCCGCTGTCCGTCCGTCTATCTGTTTGTCAGCGGACTGTAGGTATTACATGAACCGTAATAATAGGTAGAGAGTAGAGAAAAAAAAGATAAATACATAGTGTTATATTTTGTAAAATAGTACGGAACCCTTCGTGCGCTACTCCGACTCGCACTTGATCGGTTGTTATTTTTTCTGCCATTTTAAACTGCCAATAGATGTGTTTTGAATTGCATTCCTAACTTTAACCTTTGTAAACGAAAGAAGGAAATCAGAAAATGACTGGATTATTCGATTAGATAGACAGACGTTGCTATTATAATAGTAATTATTTATTTTTAGCAACCTAGGCGTGACTGCCGGTCATCGAACTAGAGAAGTGTGCACTTTCCAACCTGTAACGGTTAATGATCATGACCCGATGATTAATTGCAGCGGCGATCATTGCGAGCGGCGCTGCGATCACGTACAATCGATGATCACGGAGCGAATCAATCACACATTGTGATCAATTGAAGTACGAAGCACACCGCCGCGCCGTGCGCAACAATGCGGGGGTCGTTTGTGTAATGAGTGGTTTAATTAATTTGATTATTGCCCTCGTGATGGCGAGTGCTTCGATTACTCGTGACGGCTCTACTTCTGACCGCGACCGAGATCATCATCATCATCATCAACCGAAAGACATCGGTCTGTTGTAGGGACTTCCACACGCCACAGTTTTGCACTGCCACCAACCAGCGACTTGATTGATGTCTGTCTGTCTATCGTCAGAGTTAGTTAGTGGACGATGGAGAGAGCTATGCTTAGAGTAGAATTTCACTACGTGATCCAATCAGAAATGTAGGAAAACCAGAGTAACCGACATAGCTCAATAGGTTGCGAAACTGAAGTGGTAATGAGCGGGGTAGATAGTTCTAAAAACCAATAGATATTTGGGGTCCTAGGGTGCTAGAGTGAGAGTACGGGGAAGCGTAGTGTTGGAAGACCCCCTACGAAGTGAACAGAATCGAATAAATCGCAGAGAGTTGCTGGATGGCGGCGCAAGATGGTGACGTTTGAAGTGTGGGGCCTCCAGCACCTCGGGACTCCACCGTCTATAGTTTTTATGAACTATGTGCCCTGCTCATCGCCAGTTAAGCTTCACAAGTCGTTTAGCTATGTCGGTTAATGGTTCTCCTGCCCCTGCTTCTGTGGCATACCATAATAATAGTTATTATGTATCTCTTGCACTACTTTAGAACTTAGATAGTCCAAAGAATAATATATTATTTAGACGTATTCTAGTAATAACTTATGGTGGGCATGTAGTCTCTAAAGATAAGAATCTTTGACCACCTCATTCCTATCACATGAGCGGTCGTCCAAATATTCCGCATCCAATCTACCTCCGGGTCCCGAGTCCTCGCGATCTGTCAAATGAGTCAACGTTTAATTAGAGCGATATCGCGGCGTGGGAGCGGCGCGGAGCGGAGCGGAGGGAGCCGCGGAATGCTCGCGACGGGTTTTTGGGTTTTACTTTTTGCGGTCCCCGGAGCGACGCCATTTCGACTTCATAAAAATGTCGCTTTAAATCTTAGAGATTGTTAAACCCGCTGCCAAATGAAAAGGGTGTTTGATAACCGTAATGTACAGGTTGTTTTTGTTTTTAGGGTTCCGTGGCCGAAGGATGCCAACGGACCCTATCGCCGCCGCTGTGCGTTCGCCCGTCTGTCAGCGAGCTTGTATCTCATGAACCGTAGACAGTTGAAATTTTGACTGAGTATGTATAATGTCTAATTTGAAAATTTCAACGCATTTTTAATTTTTTTTAACGATGTAACCACAAATTCATGTTTTTCGGATTTATTCGTGTACAATTGTGCTATAAGACCTATCTGCCAAATTTCATGATCTAGGTCAACGGGAAGCACACTATATAGGTTTTCTTGACAGACACGACGGACGGACGGACGGACAGGCAGACAGACAGAGACAACAAAGTGATCCTATAAGAGTTCCGTTTTTCCTTTTGAACCCTAAAAAAGTTAAAGTTGTAAGTAATAAGTAATTAAGTAATAATTTTGTACGATGGTACGGAAACCTTCGTGTACGAGTTTGACTCGCACTTGACCTGTTTTTAATTTATGAAGAGACCAAATTAACTTCTGGACGAATGGCATTTGAATGGCAGCCTGTCGGATGAAGGAGACCTGGTGAATCAATACTTGAAGAAGTTACATGGAACCGGCCCACTGTTTCTTCGCTAGGTATTAATAATGTGAAACTCTTTGAATGATAAGAATGAACATGAAGTAAAACATCTTGGATAATATTATCAATTAGGTATCATCTAACGCAGACACAATAGCCTACCTATTTATACACTTTTATATTATTTTTATTTTGCACACCAAACGATCACCCTTAGCCACAGCCTTATTTTTATGTGTTTTTGGCAAATTTTAACAGAACACTAACAAATAAGTAACAAAGCATTAATTTACATAATATAGATAGGGATGCAAATGAAATGAATTAGTAAATCCCGAAGACAAACGAGCTACATTAATTCGGTCTGTATCACATATAAATTGGGTTGCAGTTGTTTGCATTTTGTTAACATTGCCTTCGGAGTGGAAACAAAATGAAACAAACAAATTCATCAGATAACACACAAAACTAACATGCAAGTGTATTTCCACGCATTCATCAAGGTTCTGTACATGACACACGCTAAATATTATGTCTATATTTAGGACTTATACTAGTACGAAATACTATGAGGGTTGAGGCTTCATCTATCGAGATGAATTAATAGTTTCACGAGATGAAACGAACAGAACCTTTGGAAACTTTGTCAGTTTAGTTTATTTGTCTATTGTACAGTTACCTGATTCCAAACACTAAAACTTTAAAACGAAGGAACTCTCGTTATATCAAACTGAACGATGTCCACTGTTGGACACACGCCAAAGTGCCTGCGACTCGTTTGACGTCACCAAGTGGGGATCTTCCATCGCTATGCTTTGTTGTGCGAGATCGTACCAGAAAGCCCCGCAGGTGGTGATCTAGTACCCTGAGATCCCAAGGTATATTGTTTTTATCCAACTCTGTGCCCATTGCCACTTCAGTTTCGCTACCCGTTTAACTATAATATCGATTCGGTTAAAATTTGGTTCTCCTACGGATACCTTCTTTTCTAATTGGATAAAGGAACTCTAATCCCAAGGTAAGACAGCGGTCACCAGATGTAGCCCGACGCCCACATAGCCAACATGCCACCACAGTTATTAGTGGGAGATTAATCCGAGCGATTTCATTTATTCCATCAACATTGTCGGACTGCGCTAACGACGTGCAAATGAAAAGGAACATAACTTGAGATCTGGTGAGTCCTTACCCCATACCTACTGTCGGACCGCATCGTGAGGTAACATGCATGCCTGAGAGTTCTCCAAATGTTCTCAAATCAAATGGTGTGTGAAGAAGCTAATCGGTAAACCGCACTTGGCCAGCAGCGTGGTAAACGGCGGTTAAAACCTCAGAGGAGATTAGTGCTCAGTATTACTACTGATAAGCCGGCGATAAATTATTGATGATGATTGATTAATGATGATCATTATGACCTACAATAATTATGCTATAAAATATGACCATGTGAAACACGTCATATACTCGAAAATCATTACCTACACTTCTTCTGGTACAGGCGGGTAAAATCACAACGGGTTTTTGCATCTTCATTAGTGTTGATTTTTTTACTTTAATTATTATTGTTACAATTAGCGATCTCTCTTTATTTCGCTGCATGCGAGTGCGCAGTTTTGGTCGGCGCTGCACTCACCGTCGGATGGTCGCACAAACACCGGAGGCTTAAGATAATTAAACCGATATTTCTCATTCCGATTACCATTAGCTGCAGCGATCGAAATCTCACTCCGCTCCGTTTGATCACAACACATTCCTTTTACATTTTATTTTATCATTAATAATATTTTGATATATATCGGACGTATCAATTAAGTGCATTAGGCGTCTAATCCGGTATACGACCCACCGAATCAACAAAGCTAACAAGCTGAAACCACCTTTTCTACGAGAGCAGTAGATACCTTAATGGTTTATAGAGATTTTCGTAGTGGAGCTGTGTACTTTAATAAGGAGGTCATGCACCCGGGATTACAAATCGAGTAGTATGTTATGTCTAACGAATGTATGCTATATTAAGTCTTTTATAATATTATTGCTGCTAATCGTTTGATTCTTTGAATCGTTCCAAATGAAGCTTCATTAAAGCAATCAGTATTTGGAACAATCTCGCTAGTACCAGAGACAACTACAGCTATCTTTTTTAGGGTTCCGTAGCCAAATGGCAAAAAACGGAACCCTTATAGATTCGTCATATCTGTATGTCTGTCTGTCTGTCCGTCCGTATGTCACAGCCATTTTTTTCCGAAACTATAAGGACCATACTATTGAAACTTGGTAAGTAGATGTATTCTGTGAATCGCATTAAGATTTTCACACAAAATTAGAAAAAAAAAACAATAAATTTTGGGGCTCCCTATACGGACGGGATAGTGGAGTGCATGCAGCAAAACCGTCCACTCATGAGTGGCCAGGGGAGTCCACATCTCCTAAGGATGCTCCTGAGTTGAAGTGCGTTTAGTGTTGTTTAGGCTCCCCGAGACGTTCCAGCAATACTTAATTCGTCCAATATCAGACACACGCTTGGAATCTTTTATCTTTTTTTAAGTATCTTGGTCAAATGAATCACCTTCGTGCTGTCTGTCGTTTGGGGGATTAGCCGCATATGATTGTTATACAACGTAAGTAGATCACGACTCTCTGCTTAATTTAATTCTATATTTCTTATTAAATTACCCCGGCTTCACTCTGGCGGATGTAAATATGTTAATCATCCGTGTAAAATGTGATCCGATAGTCAGAACCGCATTCGCAATGCAAATCCACTCCAAAGGTTAGGAGTTGTATTATAGTAGATGATGGTCGTGATTTCATTTGGATGGATTTAGCTTTAAAAATTCTGTGAATACTCTAAGTTCTATGTAAGAAAACAGGTAAGTTGTTAAGGCGCTATGACGCATGTGCCAGCCCTGTTACTATTTATACACTATAATATTAACCTTAAACTAAGCCTTAAACTATGATTAAACCTAAAACTATAACAACTTGAGAGAATCACTAACAAAATATGTAAGTATATACTTTCATTACCAAAATGCTTAAAGGTTTGCTAAAAATATGTATACTTAGTTAAAAATACCGATATTTATATTTAGTTTAAACGTGCGTTTCTATCAAATTGTGGTTCTGAACACATGCTTAAATAATAAGTGTGAACAATCATCAAAAGCAAGATTCAATGTTGACTTGAATTGAATTGGACAATCGAAAGAATTAGTTGTACCGGGTTGGATCAAACACGATGTAGAGCAAGTCTATGACCATTAGCAGCAGCGAACACAACGACAATCAATCACGCCGCGCCAAACTAATTGCCTCCGACCTCACCTGTCTGCGGAACCATGCCGTCACGAGCTCTGAGCAGTAGCACCACCATCTGCACACACGATACAGGATCCGTCCGAATTGTGTGATGCTGATGACCTCCCTGGCAGCGGCGAACGCGTTTATCTTATAAGTGGTAGGTCCCGGGTTCGATTTTTTGCTTGCCTATAAGATGCCTATTCATATACCTTGAAGATATTTAGGTACATGCAATAGGCGGGACTGCTATTATAACTAATCTATTCTACATACATAACGAAATCTTTTCTCTCTTTCTCTTTTATACTGATTTTATTACAGACTAGTATGATCCTGTAATAACGCGTACTGACGGCCACCCTACTAGGAAGAGATGTTGAAGAAGCGTCGCGAGTCGGCGGCGCGGCAGCGATGGATGGCCGCCGCCACAACGTTACATTCGTCATACAACTCTAAATTATTTACGTTTTACGAATACTTGACGGATAGATCGTGTTTCCAGATGTATTGTCTTGATTTACAAGCTTCGCTTTACATTTGACGCGAGAAATAAAATAAGTATACATTTTGCAAACGAAGACAAATAGTCGCTCGGTTCCAGCCGTGGCTAGCTATAGTTAGCTGTTACCATCAAAACCAAACAGAGTACAAAACATTTTGCGTAAAAAATTGCTAAAGTTGTACCTAAAGTTGTGTGCAGTAGGCAATCAAATTTATCGACCAATCAAATAGCTATTCGAAGACTTTCAATAACAAGTGTAAATTAAAAATTTATAACACCCCCGACAAGTGAAGGTTACAGTAACTAGAAAAGAGCTGATAACTTTCAAACGGCTAAACCGACTTTCTTAGATTATAGCTAAGAACACTTTCGATCAAGCCACCTATCAAACAAAAAAAAACTAAATTAAAATCGGTTCATTAGTTTAGGAGCTACGATGCCACACAGACAGATACACAGATACACACGTCAAACTTATAACACCCCTCTTTTTGGGCCGGGGGTTAAATAGGCTGCCTAGGAGGCATTACTTAGCGCTGAGAAGGAAAAACTTATGCTTTCTAGTGCAGCGGTTCCCAAAAGGTGTTCCGCGGAACCCTGAGGTTCCGTGAAAGACCCTCAGGGGTTCCGCGAAAATTCAAGATTTCCATATTGTAAATCGTTTCACTTGTGATAATATTAAATTGACGTAATTTATTATTCATTTTCAATCAACTTGTTTTAAAATATTGCATTCCAAAATTCCATTTAGGCGCCATGTAGGTAGGTAGGTACGCTGTGCGTGTCACGTGTCGCGTCGCCCGGTCGCGCCGCTCGTCGTCCTCCCACCGCCCGCGCCGCTCGTCGTCCTCCCACCGCCCGCGCCGTTCGTCGCTCTCCCGCCGCCCGCGGCATACCGCGGCAGCTTGCGACCATTCAGTTGAGTCAATACGATTGACGAGGACTGCACGTGATCAAGTTTTTGATACCAAATTTTAAAACTCGAAAATAAGCTAAGAATAAATTCCGTACCTAGATAGTGATTGTTTATAGTTTTACGAGCACTGTTTTAAGCAGGTATGTTTTTATTATTTTTACGTATTATAATGATAAATCAAATGCTACTTATAATAGTTCCACAAAAACAGGTCGTTTTTGCCTAAAATATTGCTGTGTTTTACTTACAGTTCACGATGGATAAATGGCTAAAACCTGGGATTGCTAAGGGGAAACGTGGTGCTAGCTTTGTGGACAGTAATGTTAATACTTATCAATCTAATCAAGCTTTTGACCAAGTCTCATCTTCACCAGAAGGAGAGACAATTGAAAAAAAAACGGAAATTACCAGTGGTGCTAGTTGTTCAGTAAGAACTTAATTCTATTTTTTATAATTTATTTCAATTTGTTAAAGTTACACGTATGTGTCCGCGCTTATACGAACTGTTTTTTATTGCATTTTTTTTTCAGGGTATTGGTACGGAAGACACTTTTGTTGAACAAAATCAGCAAAACACAGTGATACCATCTACTACCGACCATACTGAACGTCAAGCGGGAATATCTTCAAAAAAGAGAAAATATGATGACTCCTATCTGTCCTATGGATTTATACCGATAGGGAATGCTGAAAATCCTGATGGAAAATGTGTTGTTTGCAGCAAGATTTTGTTGAATAGCTCCCTGGCACCTGCAAAGCTTAAGCGTCACCTTGATACTAATCATCCTCACCTCAAAAATAAAAACATTAGTTTTTTTGAAAGACAAAGAGATGTACATCAAGCAGGTGTGACCGCTTTACAAAAATATGCAAAAACTGATAATGAAAACGCCACGAAAGCCTCATTCATGCTAAGTTATAAGATTGCACGAGCTGGAAAACCTCACACAATAGCCGAGGATTTTTTGAAACCATGCATGACTGAAGTTGTTGCCTGCTTGCTTGGAGAGGATTCAGCTAAGAAAGTGGCAACGGTACAGTGTTCGAACAACATCGTATCTGACCGTATTCATAAGATTTCAGACCACATTGAAGATGAATTGATTGATAGATTGAAAGAGAGCAATGCATTTGCAATGCAACTGGACGAAAGTACGGATGTTGCCGGACTAGCAATACTGCTAGTTTTTGTCAGATATCCATACAGAGAATCTATCGAAGAAGATTTGTTTCTCTGTGCTCCTTTGGAGGCCAATACAACTGGAGAAGAAATTTTTAAAGTTATTGATGAATACATGAAAAAAAACAAAATTGATTGGAATAAATGTATTGATGTATGCAGCGATGGAGCTGCAGCCATGATTGGTAAAGTAAAAGGAACAGTGTCAAGAATTAAAACTGTTGCGCAAAATTGTACTAGCAGTCATTGTATTTTACATCGTCATGCTCTTGCCGTGAAAAGAGTGCCATCTGATTTAAAACAAGTCCTTGATCAAGCCGTACAAATCGTCAATTTTGTGAAAACACGTCCACTGCAGTCAAGGCTATTCAAAAAAACGTGTGAAGACATGAAAAGTCAGCATCAATCACTCCTTCTACACACGGAAGTGAGGTGGCTTTCCAGAGGAAGGGTTTTAAACAGATTATATGAATTGCGCGATGAACTGAAAGTTTTCTTACAGACCCTTCCTTCGCCTGCAAGTGCTAGCTATCTTGAACTGTTACGAGACGAGCGATGGTTGATGAGATTGGCTTATTTGGCTGACATATTTGATAAACTGAACACAGTGAGCAGCTCTTTGCAGGGAAGAATGATAACCATATTTACAGTGAGTGACAAAGTATCTTCATTGAAAGAGAAAATCGCCTTGTGGATTGAATGTCTTGGACAAAAAAGGTATGAGTGTTTTCCACTACTTGAGCAATTTCTCAAAAAATATAATCATCTTCAAATCGCTACAGACGTAGAGATAAGTATACGTGAACATTTGACAAACCTAAAAACATCTTTGGAGGAATATTTTCCAGAAGAAAAGCTTCGGTTACGGGAAATTGAATGGGTCCGAAATCCATTTAGGATTAGTACCAAACCTTTAACACTGACTGTATTGGAATATGAAAATTTAATTGATATTAAAAATTCATCCACACTCCAACAACTTTTCGAATCTGAAGCTATCATGAACCCGAGTCAATTTTGGATTGGCCTGAAAAACGAATACCCGGGCATTGCTGAAAAAGCTATCATAGCATTACTCCCATTTGTGACAACTTACAGATGCGAGGCTGGGTTTTCAGCGTACGCCTACACGAAAAATAAGTTTAGGAGTAGGTTGAATGCTGCACCAGACCTCCGCATCCAATTGTCGGACATAAAACCTGACTTCGATGTAATTTTAAGGAAAACTATGAAGAGATTTCATTCATCACATTAAAATTTTTGTAATTACCTTTTCTTCTAACTAAGTAAATATTTTTATCTTAAAAAGTCTTTCTCTTAACATCAAACTTTGCGGACACCAATCCAAAAAGCCTCAGATGGTGTGATTTCACGAAAAAAAATGTTGCTGTTAAGGCGGAAATATACTTACGTGGCGTGGCATGTCGTGGCGCGCCAGGATCATACGTTTTCATACATTTGATAGGACGTGACACGACAAGGCATACAAGTATGTCTTTAACCATATTAAATGTATGAAACCGATATGCTTCTGGCGCGCTACCACACGCCACGAGATGTAAGTGTATTTCCGTCTTTAGTTTACTTCTTACTAAAAGCTAGGGTTCCGCCGAAAAATGGTGAAACAAAAAGGGTTCCGAAGCCAAAAGAATTCGGGAACCGCTGTTCTAGTGTGTGGACTGCGCATCGAACACACAGCTTCATGTTAAACCTCCAGCTCCAACACACGGATGTGTAAAGGCGTAGCCGAAAACGCCTTTACACTTCTTGATTATATTATTTGTCACTGCTATGCGCTAATAGATAACCGTAATCTTCTCTTATAGGAAAACACTATTGCACAGCCCGGACTAGAAGCTGTGCTATACGTGGCAACAATCAGTATTTGATGGGAGTTGCAGAGGTGGCCATCACCATAGACCGACAACGAGCAACATGAAACATCCCGAGAAGCAATAGAAGAAGAAGAGACAGAGTGACTGATGAACTAGTTCCTTGTATTTATAAAGAAAGTCTTAAAAGTATAGGTACAAACAACTCTTACAAATCTCGTGGTGCATGTTTCTGTCGGACACCGCTGCCGTTATGCATTGTGCGTATTACAAATAAATTGTGTGTATTTTTATTACAAATAATCACACTAATATTATAAAGGAGAAAGTTTGTATGTGTGTGTGTGTGTGTGTGTGTGTGTGTATGTTTGTTACTCCTTCACGCAAAAACTACTGGACAGATTGGGCTGAAATTTAGAATGGAGATAGATTATACCATGGATTAGCACATAGGCTACTTTTTATCCCGGAAAATCAAAAAATTCCCACGGGAAATTTAAAAAACCTACATCCACGCGAACGAAGTCGCGGGTATCAGCTAGTTTTGATATAAAAATTAAAATAAAACCCGACCTTTCATTGAAGTTTCAAGGCTGAGTTTGAGCGAATTTTCCAACCAGCTTTAATATCATCTATTCCTAATGCTATTATATAATTTGTGGGAAAATTTTAACATTTGCGTTTAATTAAATTATGTGTTTAATTTGAATTCGATTAGTGAATTGAATAATTTAAGTGAATCGAATAATAATATGATTGTCTTCGATCTATTTTAGGATAATACTAGGCGTTGCGCGCTCGCGTCCACTAGCAATAATATGTAAATTGTAAATGTATGCAAATGTATGAAAACAATGACAGAGGCGGCGCAGTCGAGGAGCTGGTGGTATCGATGGCACGCCGCGTGGACCTTGAGGGAAGAGAGGTGGAAACTTCACACAAAAAACTGATCTAGCCTAGCCTATTTCACTTACAAAAGACACTCAACGTACTTATTAGGAAGAAAAAGTCGGTCAAGTGCGAGTGGGACTCGAATACCAAGGGGTCCGTACCATTATACAAGAAATAGCACTTTTTAGGGTTTCATACCTCGAAAGGAAAAACGGAACCCTTATAAGATCACTTTGTTGTCTGTATGTCTGTCTGTCTGTCCGTCTGTCGTGTCTGTCGAGAAAACCTATACAGTACTTCCCGTTGACCTAGGTCCTATATACATAGGTCTTATAGCACAAGTTAAGGAAAAATCCGTAAACCGTGAATTTGTGGTTAAATCACACACAAAAAAAAATTGTTTCAATTTTCAAAGTAACATTCCAACTGATCATAATATATATATTGAAAGGAATTTATCGTTACATTCTAAAACAGATTTTTATTTATTTTTATGCATGATAGTTTTTGATTTATCGTGCAAAATTTCGAAAAAAAAATCCCAAGTATGGAACCCTCGGTGCGCGAGTCTGACTCGCACTTGGCCGGTTTTTTGATACATACATAGATACATACATACATGCACTAACATCCGTGTGGTGCATTCGACAAAAGGTATTTTGTCATAATGTGCTGTGAGTGGTCTCTATTGAAATTTTGACTTCACTTGAAATCTATAATATAAAAATGAATCGCAAAATGTGTTGGTAAGCGCATAACTCAACAACGCCTGGACCAATTTGGCCAAATCTTTTTTTTAAATGTTCGTTGAAGTTCAAGGATGGTTTTTACGGCGAGAAAAATTAGAATTATTGCTGGAAAAACCCTAAAAATAGCCCTTTTCTTTTTCCCATACAAATGATTTCTAACTAAAACGTAGTCAATTTGAGCTTTATTGTTATGGTATAAAGTTCATATTAAATTACAAGCACTCAATGTTGTCTAAGCAATGTACCACATTACAAATCTTTTTGACAGGACGAAGTCTGTCGGGTCAGCTAGTATTCTTTAAATGTAACTACTGAAATGCTTACGTAACAATGCTAGAGGCCACGGCGTCGGCTCAACTTCAATTTATTTTGATAAAAGATAACTTATAAATGAACCGCTGCCATCTGGCTCAATAAAATCTTTCAAAAATTTATTGTTCCTACATCTTTACGATACTCCGAATTACCAATAAAATTAAGAATGCCCTGCTTGAGGTGTAATTAAACTTTAAAGTCGGCTTCCGAAATATTTGATCTTTCTCCGTGCTTATCGAGATGTGCCCGCCACTGCTGTTAGCTGTTGCATACCAGTATCTTCTGGTGATACATAAACAATAATTAAACTTCCTTGTTTGGATTATAAAATGGGGGAATCAGTTAATAATGTATGCATTGCATTGATTATATTCATGTAGTTACCTACCAAGAAACTTAACACTAAAATATTTAGAGGAAAAAACTGGTCAAGGTGTGTGTCAGAACACGTATTAGGCTGGCTTCCGTTCCGTCGCCATCATGGTCTCCTCTCAGAATGAGAAAGGTGTTGGCCATAGTCCGCCACGCCAGCCAAGTGCGGATTGGCTGACTTCACACACCTTTGAGAACATATGGAGAGCTCTCAGGCATGCAGGTGTCCTCACGATGGTATCCTTTACCGTTAAAGCAATTGATATTTAGTTGCTTAAAACGCACAAGGCTCCGTAAAGTGAAAGGTGCGTGCCGGGATCGAACCAGCGACCGCCCGAATAGGAGGATGAGATCTTAACCACTGGGCTATCACAGCTCTCCATGGCCATGCTAAATGCTAAAAACTTTAGATTTCATTATTTCTTAAACCGATTCTAATTTAAGTGTTTGAAAAACTGTCTAAGATCTATATACCTAAGTACAATTTATCAACCTATTATCACTTGAGGGCTTATGTACGTTATTTAAATTTATGTATTGTACAAAAAGCTAGTCAATTATAATAAGGGAAATAATTAATTAATATGTCCATAATTATTATGAAAATATTGAATTACACATTGATATTTGTGTAATGGATTGTATCTAAATGACGTCTGCAAATGCAAAAGACATAAATAAAACATAAAAGCAGTATTTATGGTAATATTATTCGTCGGTCATATTATAATGTTATTCGTCCGCGACCGCGAGCGCTCAGCAAATCGAAAACTAATATGCTTAACCTACGACCTTACGTTATAAATTGATGATAATAAATGCTAATTCATACAAAGTAATGGTTCGCTAAACAGCTTGCGACAAGGAAAGGCACGCGTTGATGTCTTTTATTCATAACTCGAGAATGCGGAAGACTTTTTTACCTTTTTCGACACATTATTTTTAATTTTTGACCATCTACAAATTATTGGTGATTTTAATGTGTTGATGTTGACCTCCCATGTACCCTCCTCGCCATGTACGGGCGGAACTGTATGAATAATTAATTTATGTATGACTAGTTGTTGCCCGCGAATTCGTATGCGCTCAGTTTCAATTTCTTATACACGGTATATTCCCTGACAAAAAATTGGCTTATGTCTGTCTTTAAAGAGTTATAGTTATCTCAGATTAGATTTTATTAAACAGTTTTGTCTTAAACGGGTCACCCAGCAAACTCTTGCGGTTATATACCTCACTACTTTTCTTATGTCCGCAACTTCGTTCATGTGGATTAGGTATACTTTAAAACCTATATTTCACACCCATTAGAGACTGAATTTTCAAAAATCTTAGCGTTATAATAGCTATCTTGCCAAATTTTAGCCTGATCCTTCCAATAGTTTTTTCCCCTTTTATATCTACTATTAGGTACCTCCTGATACCGTCACAGACAACCAGCATGATTTTTCGCAAGTAGCAACACCACCCGATCAAACCGGAATAAATATGGCAGCTGTCATGTGATTTTGGGTCTGCCGGATAGCGAGTGGTGAGATCGTTTTGATGATCGGTGCAATTTGCAGTAAGCCTTGTTGTTTTAATTTGATTATTCTAAAATCTAATGTTTTATTGTGAAGTAAAATCATAAGAAGATAAATCTCTGTTTGTTGATTCCATATTTCCGTTTTCTTAATCTTTGTTAAAAACATAACCTAACTATTTGTAAATAAATCATGTATTTTGGCTAAATAATTGTTTTCTTTTTAATAAAATCCGCTTCTGGTTCCTAAAACTACATATACGTATATTTTAAAGAGGTAAAGTTTGTAAGTTTGTTTGTAGGAAGTAATCTCTGGAGCCGATTTTGAAAATTCTTTCACCAGTAGAAAGCTATATAAGCTTTTGTTGTTTAGTTAGAGATCCCTATGAAAATTGTAATAAGCTACCCTTGTGAAGTCGGGGCGAGTCGCTAGTAGTTAGATAAATAAAAAAGTCTTAACTGACTCATCAATGCCCGACGCAAAGTCTTGGACCTTGAAACCTGAAAATTAAAAAGGATTGCGTATATTAACATTACAATAATTTTAACGCTAACAATGATTTAACGCGATTTAAAAAACATAATTTATTGTTGTTTGTTAAACTTAATCCCCATAAAAATGAATTAAGTATATCTCTTATCGGCTAAGCATAGCTTTTAACTATCGGTCATGACATAATGTAAGGTAAATGTGTTATGATAATTTATTATAATTGTGCCCCTTTCAATCGGACTACAAGTGTCCATAAAAATATGAAATAGGATGTCTTAAAGGCAGCTGTTATTTTTCCATTCATTATAGAAAATACGTTTAATAATAAAGCCAGCGATATGAGTATATAGATATCTTATCAATGAATAAACCACAATAATCAAAAGTAACTAGGACTTAGCTAATTAACGCTGTTAGATTTTAAAATGTTCTTTTTGTGTACGCTATATCGCCTATTTTTAAATAAACCTATTTTTTCGTATTTTGGGTCCATAAACATTACCCAGCATTCCCTTTTTAGGGTTCCGTACCTCAAAAGGAAAAACGGAACCCTTATAGGATCATTTTGTTGTCTGTCTGTCTGTCCGTCTGCCCGTCTGTCGTGCCTGTCAAGAAAACTTAATACTAGGGTACTTCTCGTTGACCTAGAATCATGAAATTTGCCAGGTAGGTAGGTATTATATAGCACAAGCAAAGGAAAAATTCCGAAAATAGAAACGTTTTTCCCCCGAAGGGTAAAAAACGTATATTTAGGTTTCAGCCGAAAGGCTTGACCCACTTGAGATAACCCTTTAGAACATCAGCGCCATCTAGTAGTTCGTAACGACACAACCCGAGCATTGATCCGTATCGGCTCGGTGATTTGTGGAGGGGAGTCAGCGCACAGGCAGGTGGTGTCGGCCATTTTAATTTCAGTACCGATTTCAGGAATCGAAGCGAGGTGAAGCCGGTAAGGTATTTAATGGTGGGTCAAGCCTTTCGGCTGAAACCTAAATATACGTTTTTTACCCTTCGGGGGAAAAACGTTTCTATTTAGGTGTTCGAGCCTTTAGGCTTGACCCACTTGAGATGTTTAATATCTGCCGGCGCTGACTTAGCGTACTGTGACTATGTATGGAGTATGATTCACTTAAAGATTATGTTCCATTTAGGAATGAGAAAATAAGATATTATTTTCTTAGTGATTAATACAATTCTTTCATCGTAATCACTAACATAATGTTAATGTCATAAGTTTTAACTTGTACTCGTTTACACAATCACAGATATAATAATTCTAAATTGTGAAAAAAAAACTATTAATCACACATTGTTAAATTTACAATAACATTTCTTGTTCTAACCTCTACTTCCTTAAATAAGTGTTTCAAGAAAGTTGAGTTTCTACGCCAATTACCTTTGCGTAGTTCCTCATCAACATCAAGGTTTTTGTTGACCCAGTTGTCTGTAGCAACATCTGACCTAAAACTGCCGAGAGAGGCTTTTTTGTCAGCCTTTAGCATCTTTCAGAATTAGCCTTAACCAGCCTGCTATTACAGATCTAGATGCTGCTTTGACTCTGTTCCGCGTAGTGATGAATACGTTTGTTAAAGTTGGGGTTGCTTTCCTCTGTTGTTCTGATTTGTTTATCAGTTTTGGTATCCAATAGCAGAGGTCAAAAATAATCTTATCGCTCCTCGACAGGTACCAATCCGATTGCTGGTAATTCGCATTATCCGTTTTTTGACCCAAAAGAGGGCCAGAATACGATTTGCTCTCTTGTAATTTGACCGTGGTCCGCGTCTATGTGGAGCAAAGTTAAATCATGAATGCGACGACCTGCAGCGAGGAGTAGCAAAGTTACCACGCGTTGAGAAATTTTAAATAAACTGGAAACCTGGATTTTCCTCTGCCAATCCAATTTACAAGATCCATTCCAAAATGTAAGGACATCGTATAGGAGAATTCTTTAATAAAATTGCTTTAATGGTTTTCTTCACTAATGGATGGTCACTTAGGGGAGACGTGTTACAAGGCTTTGTGAAGGTAGAGATTTCTGACTTATGGACCAGTACAATTCTTGAGGCTAACTTTTTAACTTCGTAAAGATGAATTAAGTATCTGGCTGAGTCGCCGGGATTTGGGGTCTTTGGAGATACGTTGTTGTCTAATGTCCATTGTAACCATGCTCTCCAAGAGATCTGTTGGTTCTAAACATGGAGTGTCTCCAGGCTGATTGTAATATAGTGCGTTTCAATTCGCTCCAATTTGTTATCTCATGGGACCAGCCCGTACTTTCCATACCTCCAAAAACAAATTCCGATTTCTGAATGTTCCAAGGTTGTAGGTTTGTTTGTAAGTCCAGAAGGTGGTCATTTAGATTTTGAATTCTGTAGGAAGCCTGTGCCCTCTTCTTCACTTCGGTCCTCCAAAAAGCTTACTTCCACTTCAGTATCACTAAGAGGTAGTGTCCCTGGGAATCATTCAGGTATTGCAGCACACGTGGAATTAGCGCTGGTGGTGGGAAGGTCCAAGCCACTTTGTAATTCCATTGCCTGCTGAAAGCATCCGGGTAATTGCTTGTAGCTCCTTGTGGTCTTCGCTCACATACCTCGAGACTACTGCAGAGGATTTGCTCGCAAAGAGGTCGATTTCTGGCGTGTCCATCTTTTGAAAAATTCTCTTCTGTATCGTTAGATGGAGGTGCCATTCTTGATGACCTTTTAGTTGCGATAGGCAGTCAGCTATTCCGTTGTATCTGCCTGGCAGGTATTTCGGAATAATAGTGATTTTGAGTTGCTGTGCTAAAATCAGGATTTTTGGGGCAATCTTAAGGAGTTTTTGTGATTTCGTCCCACCCTGTTTCCTCATGTAGGAGGCCGCTGTTCTGCTGTCTGTTCGAAAGAAGATTGTTCTCCCCGAGACCTTTTCTAAGTTCATTCGAATCACTTCGAATAAGGTTCATAATTTCTTTTGCTTGCAATGCCAGTGATTTTGATAGATACTCCAGTGACGGGACTGTTCCATGCCGTTTATTATAGTACTCCATCCGATGTCTGAGGCGTCGGTGGCTATGAAGATTGATGCTGGGGCGACTTGAATATTCGATGCTTCCGTAATACATATTTTGGAGCCACCAGATCTTCCTTTATTTGATCCGGCAACGGGAACCTTTTGTATCTCCGTATGTCCGAGAGTGATTTTGCTGCAATCTGAATGCGTCTGTAATACAGAAAGCCTAGTGGGATTACATTGGCCGCAAAGTTTAATTTGCCTAATTATCGCTTAGCGTCCACCCAACACCATTTGCCTTTGGAGAGAGTATTAAGGATTTCAGAACGGCCACCCGCATGTCAAACTACCTCTCGCTCTGGTCGCCAAGGTAGGTTCCCGGATTTTTATCGACCCTAAAGGTCTCCGGGGGGGCTGATGTGGCGACCGACTACTGTAGGATGGTTAGACCGCGTTAGGTCGTCGCGCAACTGTTTGTTGTTAGACGATGGTGATTCGCAGCAAGCCAATTCCAAGAATTGCACCTGCAAATAACACCTGCGAATAACACCTGCGAACAACACCTGCGAAGTGCACCTGCGTGCCTATTCTTGGGAGCTTGCCACCGGTATGAACCGGTATTTACTGGGTTTAGCGTAATGGTAAAGTACGATAGATTGGGAGAGGCTATAAAAGGGCTTTTCCCACATCCCCCGTGTTCAGTTCGTTCTATTCGCCTGCTTGGCCGGTCGTTGCGTCCACCTTTTGGACGACTCGCGATAGTAAACAGGACACTTCTGTTCCGTGTAAATAACATTCTGTAAATACAAACTCTTAGTGTAACTTTTTTTTTTTTTTTTTTTTTTTTTTTCATTATATACAAAAAAAAAACAAGTTGGATAAATAAAAATATTGTACATAACTTGGGTGTATCCTTTACGATCTAACGGAGTCCACATATACCCATACGGTACCCCACAAGTATTTGCACCAATATTTAGTAGTAGATTTTTCCTTTGTTTAGACATGTCCTCTGAGGTTTTGGGTTCATACGATTCGATATTACAGTTAGAAAACCTTGTAAGTAACCTCTTATAACATTTGAGATTGTCTCTGATGCTTCTAAAGATTCCCATAGATCAAACCTTAAGCCAAGCTGACCAGGTATAAATAACTGCGAATTAGGGCTTTTTTTGTAGTGGTTTGAGGGGTCCTGGCTTTATGAGTGCCGGACGTGCCACTATCTTGTTTTGAGCGAGAGTCACGAAAATTACGGTTATTTTTGTGGCTTATATTCTTTAAAGTTTTTGTATCCTTTTGAGGCTGTTCTTCTTCCCAGTTTTATTATTGGGACTAGTTTTCTTCGAAAAGATCTTTTGTTCCCCCCCCCCCCCCCTGATCCTTTATCACTTCGGAATATTTTTCCTTCAGAAAAGAGATGAGTATCAGAGGGTGGTATGTCATGAAGAGTATTGCTCAGTACTTTGTTCGCTGGCTTACAGGACTCTCTTCAGGCTTGGATTCTTTCGTCTCTTCTGCCAGAAGAGTATTGCAGTAGCCCGTCAGAAATTTTCCTAAAAGAGCTGTGTGCGCCAAGCATATTATGATCTTGGATCTGGATCTATTGAACGTGTTAGGATCCATTTTTTGGTGAGCTTTTTGGAAAGCTTTTCTTTGCGGCAGCAACCCATATATGTTTTAGCACCCAGGGTCATATCTGTTTTCTCTAGTTGTGCTGTTGAATTCCAGTTAGGTGTTATTGCTGCCAAATGACTGTTGACAGTAAGTGCCAAAAATACTGGAGTGGCGTGGAATGATTTTTGAACATCGGCGTATCTTATGTTCTTCCAGCCGTCTTCATTCAGTCGTTGACACTTCCGATCTTGATCGACGAGGTTTGGATCTGCTTTGGCTAGCTTGGTTTCAGCTTCAGTGGTGCAGGGTGAAAAGTCACACTGCGGAATATTGCCGGTTGCATTAATAGAGGCCAGTTTTCGCTGAGCCTCGGCGATTTGCGCCACTAATGTAGCTTCTTCGGAATCGGCATTCATTGGGGTACTTAATAATGAGGTGTTTTCCTGAGGCAGAACATTCAGAGAGGGACCTCTAAATTCATCCTTGGGTTCAGTACTGTCTGGTGCTGATTCGAAGGGCTCGTCTAGTTCAGAAATGCCTTGATCACTCTTAGAAGCGAAGATTGAAAACCCAGCTTGCAACGCTTTCGATCGCTTAGGTTTGTTTTGTAAGGCGATCCATCATTTTCACCATGAATGAATCTGTTACGGGAGCCATGTATGGATCTAACGATTCATAGTGTGATGTTTTGCTGTCGCGCAAGCTGATAGGGGATGTGGGACCCCGTTTTCTCAGTGTGCTTTCGCTAGACGAGGCTTCATCCCTTGACATCAGCCGCGGTTTCAGTAGTTTGATTGTCTTAATGAAGTCCTCGTAGGATTTATCATGAATCTTCTCCATAATGCTATGCGGGGAGTATAATAACGCCCTCCCCAGAGGCCATTCTAGCAATTTCCTTTTTATCACCGATATTTCTTTTCCCATAGAGATCATTTGGGTAATATGCTGTAGCCATCTTGGCCGTCGGTATTGCGACTCTTAATTTTGCCTCTATCTTATCCCCAAACAAGTAATTGTTTAGTGAGATAGAGTCGTGAGTAAGATAGATCTTGGATCTCTCACGACCTCTAGTCGTCGGGGTAGGTATATTCAATAAATAATTTGAACTATTCTGGAGAAGGAACCTTCTTGTTCTAGTGAGACTGGTCTGAGACCTAGTTCTCCCATAGTTGTAGATGCCATGATCTGGGAAGGTAGCGAAAACGTCATATGAGATGAGTTTTGCTAATTACCACTTTTTGGTTAGTTGATGTGACGACGTATCAATTGATACGACTGGGCGTCTCAATTGATACGACCGGGCGTCTCAATTGAGACGACCGGGCGCCTGGGTCGTTGGATTGAGTTTTATCGATGCGACTGGACGTCTCAATCGATTCGACCCAACATCTCAGTTGATACGACTGACACTGGAATTCTTTCCAGCCTATCATGGTGCTATTCTGCCGTCACCTACGAAAGGTTTTCCGACAGTTTGTCGTTCATTGCGAGACGACAAGAATTTCATAATAACATTATGAAATAGTTCGTAGCGTAACTACGAAAAGTTATAATATGTGCCGGAGCAACATATTTTAGCACCAGCTTACATGAGTGATTTCCGTATCAAACTACGGACACCGATGTAAGACTATTATTAACAATTTGTTAGTTATTAATGTAAATGCTTACATTTGAATAATATTTAATTTTAATTCAATGTTTGAAAAATTTGAATTAATTTGAAATTAATTCTGCGGAATTAATTTCTTACTGACGACGCTGAGATTCAAAAGCGTACTGAAATTAAAATGGCCGACACCACCTGCCTGTGCGCTGACTCCCCTCCACAAATCACCGAGCCGATACGGATCAATGCTCGGGTTGTGTCGTTACGAACTACTAGATGGCGCTGATGTTCTAAAGGGTTATCTCAAGTGGGTCAAGCCTAAAGGCTCGAACACCTAAATTGTAAATTTGTAATTACATCACAAACAAAAAAAATTTAAACGTGTTCATGTATTTTTAATTTTCAAAGAAAGATAACTATACCAAACGAAGTATCATATAAAAGGGCTTTACCTGTACATTCTAAAACTGATATTAATATATTGTATGCATAATAGTTTTTGATTTATTGTAATATAATATCGTCAAAGTACGAAACGGTCGGTGCGCAAGCGCAAGTCTGACTCACACTTGGCCGGTTTTTTATATTGAATTATGTGCCTACATAATAAGTATTTATTGTGCCTGTAATTGTATATTTCCAGCTCAAAAACAAAATATCCTCGATTCAATTCTAACATGTTTTTTGAGTCGTCAAACCTCCGCCTGTAAGTCATAATACCAGTCACGTATGCCAGTTTTTGCCGTTTCAGATGAGGCATTGTCATTTCCCGGAGGACGCGTAAAAACCTCCGCACCGGCCCTCCGACAACGACACAATGCGACCGCAGCTTGCGGCCCTCTGAGGACGTCGGCGAGGGCCGCAAAAACCACAACGAGTATAATATTGTGTACATTTGAGGTTACACAAACGGACACTTGTTTTCGGAAAACGATGCGTTGTGGTGGCCTCTGCGTGGTTCGTATGTAGTTGAAATGTTCCACAACTGCATAAAAAGTAAAAAGTACTACTTATATAAGGCGCGTTTTTAACTAAAGTAAATAGTTAGTTTTTCACTACAAAAATAATTGTAACAATAAATGATGTCGTACGTTAGTAATAGTTGTACACTAGTAGTATTATTGTATTGTTGTGAGAAAGTTGCACGACAAACTGGTCGTATCTGTGATAAACGAGTAAGTAATATCTTCGGTTAAGGAGCTTAATAACCGCATTGTGCTTTGTCGCGGCATCGCCACTGCGCGCGGAGTGCGCGGGCGCAGCGATCGGCTCATTGTTGGATGCGAATCGATCTCCGTCGTCATTTGTTGAGACGACTCTTACACACTGTAGACTGTGGACGACACCTTGTTAAAAATCATAATTCTAGGTTTTCTTGTTTGCTTGCTAGATCCCAAAGATGCGTTAAGGTAGACTTCCGTGACTTGCGACAAGCGATTGCGCGTCTCGGCTGACGTGAAAATACTGAACACGAAAATATATGTACCTATAGTATGGCGCCGCTTGCGAGCCCTTCGCCCCCAGGAGATTTTCTCATATATACCACCGCGTCGTATACTCGTATACGTCGTATTATTATATAATATTAACAGGGCTCTCCGTCACTTACTCCATTTTGTTTGGTTTTGGTTGCTTAATATTCAAATGAAATTGGAACTACGTTTGTATGGAGTGAGTGACGGAGAGACCCCTCTTAAATATCTTTGTCCGTGTTAGACGTCAAACGTCATATGTTTACATTTTCTTAGTGTTGTAGTATTATCGCGTCAGCCGCGTCATCGGTCGCACGTGTCAGTCTTCAAACCCGATCCACGTAAGTCTACCCCAGTGATAACTTGTTCTGGCGACTTTCTCATTGAAAAAGCGTTGCATAAAGTGCGACAGAGATGACCTTATGTTGCGGTTATTGTTGCTGTGATTGAACTCGAACTGATGCGCCTACAGGTATAATCGGTTTATGTGTAACATGGTAGAACCAGAACACCAAAATTCTTGGCCTTACGGCTTTATCGCTGACTATAGTCACGACTCATTCCGAAACCTTTTAAAATACCTGAAAATCAGAAAAAACTTCTTACATTTGCTTAGAAAAGCCGAGACCCTTTAAAACCTAAGTTAAAAACCGAAGTAATGTCTGAAGTGTGCAATGCCCCGTGCCGGTGATAAGCCGCAGCATCCGCGCATGGAGCTACGGATAACATCTTGCGTGGGAGGGTTCACACGTTGTCTCTGCAGACATCAAACGTTGTCATCTCGATCTCTGAACATGAAACCCGACTTATACTTACCTAATACACATAAAGTAGGTACTTCATTTTTTATGAACTACTTTATCTACTAGATAGACTTTTGAAGTCCAAACTATAACCATATAAACCATTTGTCCCACTCCCTACTCCGATTGCCATCTCGATCTGTCGCGTACTTATAACTCAAACCCCCCCCCCAGCGACAGGTCAACTAGTCTCCTGATATGAAGCTCTTTACAATGTTGAGAACCGTGGAGAACTTTGTAGAGAACACTACAATACCGCGCCGCGCAAAAACTTAAAGCTACCTGTAGAGCGCAGAGCTTTTTGCAGCAGCGAGTGGTTTTTGTACGAGTAGCTATTTTACGGTTCGCTTCTTATCAATAGATCCTTTGTATAGAGAATCAGTAGTAAAGTGAGTTCAAATGAACTGCAGCCGTTCAACATGCTCCACCTACCATGTTGAACGGCGTACGTACTTGGAAAAATCTTCTCGGAGAAACGCGTAAGCGACGCGATTTTTCCGGTGCTTTAGACCTTTTGGAGTTCAGAGATAATTTTCATTGTCAGTTCGCTGTAACAAGGTCGTATGAGCCGCGTACAGCGCGCCTCTAACGCATTTCAGTGAGCAGCTACTTTTTAGTAAAGTTTTTTTCCACTGTTACTTAAACTTAAAAAGCATCTAATACAACTTCGCTGAAAGAAATTCACCGCATTCTATGTCCTAGCTTAAAAAAATGGCGTTATCATTTACTGCATTTTAATAAATTAATGTCCTCAACAAACGACAAGAATATAGTTATTCGTCGAGTGTGTCAGTGGCGTCACGTGACTTGCGGTGGGAACAAAATGTGGTAGCTTCCTGCTGCTGCTCCACTCGCTAGCTAGCTGTAGCACATCGCTGAGAATGTACCTGCTGAGTCAGCGGCGCGGGCGCCGGCGACTGGAATTCACAATTTTAATAACCATTAAATCTTATAAATTCATCGATATTTTAGTTATTAAAACACTAATTTATAAGCTTTAAAAATAATTTCTTACTATTTTATATCCATGAAAACTGATTTTCGGGTTTTCGGTTAAAAATATAGAAGTAAGTATGGTTTTGAAGATTTTGGGAAACAACCTACTCACTCCTTTCCGAAAATTCTCTCACGAAGCCGAGGTGAGTCATATCTAGTTCATAATTTACTCACTAAGAATATGTCAGAAAAATTATTTACGCTTGTATACATTGTAGGTATCATAACCATTAACAACATTCCAATATCAATAGTTTTCAAAAGTACTTTAAAATAATTAATCTTTTCCTAATTAATATTTATCTCCCACTATCACATCCAATGAATCACTTTCTAGAGCTAAAAGATACAAAGTTAACATCGTATCTCGACCAGACGTTTGACGGATAGTCAGTTTTATGCGCGTCGTGTAAACCAGTGTAACTAAGTGTAAGCTGGTCTGATAATATGCTATGATATCTTTTACAAGCTCTATTCTATCGTGTTATCTGTTGTGTATCAGCGTCAGGGTCACTCGATCAAAGCTAACACTGATCTTGTTTTGAAAATACTCTAATACAACTCTAGAACTGTTTTAGTGTTTAAATAATCGTGACTCGTAAGTGATATCCATTAAGTATAAATAAATACTTATTAATTACTAATAATCGATTAGATTTACGCAATTATTTGAAGTAAGACCAACTTGTTTTGAACTCCTTTGAAGAAGCCCTTTGGAAACGGACCACGGAACCATTTCAAAGCTAGTTGGGTTACTTTGACAGATCATGAAATGACTGCCAAAGATTTTAGCAATTAGTATGGCTACAGGAATCTACTCATGCGTATTCTAAGTTCTAACACGCACTTCACCATTATCTCATTACAAACGAATTGAGCGTCTTTCAAGAGTAATATATTATACAAAGAGACTTATCTCGTTATTATCTAGTTTTAAGTATAAGTAGGTAACTAATAAAATCTAGGGTAAACTGCAGGAATTATAAAGCAATAATTGGTATGAAAGCAAATAGCAGTGTCGCATTATCTGCCCCCTAATAAGCGCAGTTTAGTGTGCGCATGCGCGTGCGCCGACTGCGCAATTAGTGCGCAGATAGCCATCGACACACTTGCGTCGCCTGTCTCTGCGCTGTTCCCACTCTAGATATTACTGTAACTTGCGAAGCCAGTCAAAGCTTTTGGTTGTAGACGCCTGGACACACAAAGAGCAAGGACGCAGCGATGTACGATATTGTCTATGTACATTAGAACAGTATTATGTACAGATCCTCTTCTATCTCAAGCGACCTATGTTCGAACAGTGTGTGCCGCTAGTCAGGACGGTTCGGAAATATAAACTGACTAAACAAGTAACATCCAAACTACAAGCGGCACAGCGAGCAATGGAGCGCCGCCGCCGCGCCGCGCCGCCGCATCTTCAAAGTTTGCGAGCTCTCACAACTCTTCACAAAAACTCCAAATTGATTCGCAGCGCGCAGTCTTCCGATGTCACTTTGTAACACAAGTAACAACACACTTTTTGCGATCCACGACATTGGATAAATCCTGAATAACAAAGAAACGTCCAGTAGCTACTGTTCAGGATCTCAGAATGATTGTGTTGGTACATCGATGGGTTGGCTATCCGAATTCCAAACCACGGCAATAACATGTCTTGCACGCGAATTCATAATCACAAGGCGTTGCGAATTCGCATCGCGTTGCGACCTACTTTTATGTTTCAGCCTTTATGTGATGTCAAGGATTTAGAGCCGCTTAGATTAGCTGCCTGTGTGAATGGGCACTTAATATTGCTTCTTCACTAATACACTAGCACAGTACGGGCACTAACACATAAATTATCTTATTCCTTTAATGACTACAAGAGCAGTAATTAAAAAGATTAATTGATAAAGAGTTCTTTCTTTTGCGAACCCTTCCGAGTCGTTCTTACAATATTCCGTCGAGGAACGCCGGCGGAAAGTTAATAGGATTGTAAAACGAGGTTACAAACAAAGAAACATAAAAAGCAACTTCGATTAGCAAACTCAAACACGAGATAAAGTTGAAACAAAGAGCATGTTTTTCTTCGTGTGTGTGTGTGTGGGGGGGGGGGTGCGGGTGAGGGAGGAGGGGCGGCAGGACGGGAAGAAAGTAGATAATTCGGTAAGTCATAATCGGTGGCTGACGCGATACAAAAACGTCTGCAATGCGCCCGCGCCCCGGACCGCGAGCCCGAGAACCTGTCGCGCTAGGCGGCCTGCGCGCGCGCAGTCTGGACTAGTTACGATCGGTTTTAACCACTTCCAAAATCGATAGATTCTTTCATTTTTCATTTCATTTTGTGTATCTTTGTCCTCCCTACTATTGTTTACTATTTCAAACTATATTTTACTGCTTTCTTCTCCTTTATATATTATTCTTTTCTTTAGCAAAATATTAAACAAAAATTTCCCAAACAAGATGGATTTGAATTTAAAAAGAAAAACCCTGACTCAATGAGTGAGTCACTAAGCCCAGCCCAAATCCTTGAACCTGGAGAAGTTGAAAGTTTTCGCTTTTCGGATAGCACATCCAAGTCTATGTGACGTCGTCGTACGTCAGGAAATACGTACTATTCAGACGGATTTCCCGAAATGCCCATGGAAAAGGGAATAATGAGGATTTATATTTTTCGCTAGTTTTAGGATAAATGGAAACGTGTCTAGATGCGCGGTGAGCGTCAGCAGCCCCGTGTGCGGAGGTCCTGCCTCGGCGCGTCCCGCGGGCGCGGCACCTGCACCCGCGGCCGTCGACCCCCGCCCGCCCGCCGCGCGCCCCGCACCCCGCCGCCCTCCGCCGCCCGCTGCAATCTGCACCACCGCCGACAACCACTTCCAAACGTTTATCTGGCATTCAATAACATTGCACGAGGTTGCCGTATGCGTTTTGTTGCACGATACTTTTTCTCTTGTGTAGGTACGTAGCTACATGATTGTAAACCAATGCCTGTTTGTGTCTAAACTCTCGTCACAGACAACGATCGCTAACCAAGTTTACTCACGTCTCACAGAAAGATCTCATCAAACCATTAGCTCAGATTTGTAGCTAATAATACTTACATACATTATAATTTTTTCTAGCAGTGGATGCCCATCGGTTGATATTGATGATGATAGTGAGGATTCCTTGTGCATGAACGTTCAACAGTGGACGTCACTGATGGATGAAACTTAACAAACCCCAGCTATGAGAGTTTCAAATGCCATTTACTCTGTTATAGTTTGAAAAGAAAAGCAGAACAAAGTGGAAAACGCGGAAATATAAATATCTAATTAGCCTGGTGAAAAGAAAGAGGAAACATTCGGCGTCATACGGTGCCCGGTGGTCCGAAAATCAGAAGTTAACGTGAACTAGAAACAAGTGTTTATTTCCCCACACTTAACAACCATTTAAGAGTAAAGGAAATGTTATTTAAGTAGGATGTGGTGACTGACAAAACTCCCAACGTGACGCGGCGCATTTACGAGTGTTTATACGTGTTTATACGTATTTATACGTATTTACAGGGAACAAAGGCGTGTGGTGGATTCCTGCGCGGTTGCTGCCGACTTCAATTTCCCTACACAATGGGTCGCTGGGAAGGGTTAATTAAACTGTGTTTTTTGCGCGCCATGATACCGCGGCGCGGGGAAGGGGCCTGGGAGGAGAAGCGGGGGGAAAGGAGAGTCTCGTAAACGCTCAAATTTAATTTGTTATCGTTTCTGACACAGGGTTGAGACTTGAGAGTCAAGCGCAAGCGCACGAAACGTGAAACCCTTCTGCAATTCTGAGTTGGAAGTCAGCAGGAATGCTTCGGTACTCTTGGCTATTTGCCATTGCATACTATTATAACATTATAGCAGCCAAATTATTGGAGGAGCCGTGATAGCCTAGTGGTTAAGACGTCCGTCTCCTAGTAGGGAGGTCGGAAGTTCGCTCGTTTATTCGAAGAACGCACATAACTCCGAAACGCCAAGGCTCGGCTCTAAATTTTCGGAACTAACTATGTGCGTTTTAAGCAATTAAGTATCACTTAAAGCAAGTGAGTGTGTGTGTGTCCACAGTGAAGGAAAACATCGCGAGGAAACCTGCATGCCTCAGAGTTCTCCATAATGTTCTCAAAGAAGTGTGAAGTCCAGCAATTTACCCTGGAGTAGCGTGGCTGACTGTACCCTTCTCATTCTGAGAAAAGATCCATGGGCGGCGGCGATGGTTTGATCACGATAAAGATTATGAGTTGAATTGTATAATTCGCCGTATTTCATAACGGCTATATCCATTTTAAAAACTGGAGCCATTTGTGTGATGGCGGCTCAACGTTTAGCCGGATGTCATTAGGTGGCTAACCTCGTAGTCATTACGATACATTCAGCAATACTGATTGAAACCCGCGCCATAATGTAAACTCGATGAGCTAAAGGGTGTCAAGTTAGCGGCTAACGCCAGGCGACGCGCTGATCGCTCAAGGCTGACTTCAGCTGAATGTGTTCATCACGAGGAAGTTTCATCTGTAAAGGAGATAACTACAAGTGGGTGCAAATCTATAGGGAAGTAGGAATATACCTTATACATATTTATATCGATTCAAACACCTAAAAAAATCTCTACTACCAACTCTTCCTTCATTTCTTTTGATGAGATTTTTAGATTATAGATAAATACCTAATCGAATAGGTACAGTAAGTCCTGACTCGTCAACACCCAGCCCCAAACCCTTGGACCCTGAATGCTGAATATTTGCCAGAGGTTCCCTTTGTAATGCAAACAAGGAACGAGGCCGCATTTTTCTACGGGACCGTGGTTGCAGGCGTTTGCTTACAAAGTAGATCACTGTTTATATTCACGCTGTGTGAATTTGGAGTCCGTGTGTATCTGTGAGCGATAGCCCCTGATGGGAGGAGAGCCCCGCGTTGTGTCGCGGAATCGGCTTTATTACAAGCGGGCGAAGCAGAGTCGAGCACAAAAACGCGCCTGTGAGCGAACACGTAATAGCGGACAAGCGGACGAACGCGCCCCAGCGTCCGTTCAATTACACGACCGACATGTGTATCAACAACATGCGTCCTTCCGCTGCTAACCATGCTAGAAAAGCAGGCAACGAAGCAAGCAATACGCACCACCACCACACAAGTGTGGCACAAATCTTATTTAGTTGATGTAACTAGTTTCGAGTCCATCCGATATCCCTCACGATAGTTTAAACATTAAAATGACACAAATCTTTCTCCACAACAATAATAATTATGATACAGTCTACGTCTCCTGAGGATGCTCCAGTGTCGATGTCGGAGTCAAACATTTTTTTTAAATTAAGTATAAAAGAACATTTTACACCACATGTTGTAGACCAAAGCACTAGACAAAAACTGAGACTGGTGCTTGAAATTTTGCAGCCCAAATAGACCGACATATACATACTTAGACATTACCTAGGTACTTACATTGAGTGGGTTTTTGAAGTCAAGCTACTCGTATACTTAATATACAAATTAAAAAGCTAAGCATAAAATAAATGTTAGTAATTAGTATGACATAATAGGTATAATCTACGAGTAAGTACGATAAGTGATGTGAACAAATTAATCTTTTAAAGATCATTTTATTTTTCAATTTTGAGTCTTCAAGTGTATAATTTGAGAGGATAACATCCGCACAAGTTCAGTAATATTTATTAATTCCTTTATATAGCGCACATTTCGGCACTAGGTGTGTATAACGTTACATTTGCATTGCAAATGATCCTTTATTTATAGACCTTGTTTTAAATAAATAGTGAATTAAATCTATACTAATAAATAAAATTGGAGTGTCTGACTGTAATTTCGAAATAACTACCACATATAAAGGTCATATGGTTATTTGAACGATACTATAACTGAATCACACGTTTTTAAAATTTTTGTCTGTCTGTCTGTCTGTCTGTTTGAAAAGGCTAATCTTGGGAACGGCTGAACCGATTTTGACGGGATTTTCACAGACAAGTAGAGAATTGACCAGGGAGTAACATAGGCTACTTTTTTAACCGACTTTCAAAAAGGGAGTTGTGTTTTTCTACCTATGTACACCGAAATCTCCGAGATTTCTGAACCGATTTGCGTCATTTCTTTTTTAATCGATATAGGAACTTTGCGACATTGTTTCATAAAAAAATTTGGAGTTCAACTCCTCAATCCTGATGCTGCAGGGGATCTGACCAATCCACGCGGGCAAAGATGCGGGCATCAGCTAGTTACAAATAAATTACCTAATTTGAACGTTGTACCATTTTATGATATTCGATGTCAGACATTATTTTTATGATATCTAATTATTGTGTAATGATCAATGGATTTACAAAAGCGAAAAAATAAATAGCAAAAGCATAATTCTCTTTCAGCGCACGTCATTCAACTAAACAAAAACAACAGAAACTTTACATGCATAAGATTATCGCAACAAAGTGGAAAGATTTTATGGATCTCATAAACACAGTATACTTACAGGTATCACAAAAAGAGATACTTAATGTTATGTAAATTGAGTGTGTAATCGATCCAGTATCGATGTCCGATGAAGCAGCAGTGCGCGGCGTGCGGCGGTGCGGTGGTGCGGTGGTGCGGTGGTGCGGCGGGTGCGGAACGACCAGTTTTCCGCACGGCTGCGCTCGGCAGGCGCTCACTATGACCGTTTTTACGCACACTTAATTACCGAGACGATTATCTGGTTGAATCGCTCCACGTGGACGATAATATTATTTTATCGTTATATGTAATTATAATATTTGCATGAACGGACATACCGACAAGTCAAGTCGGCTTCAGTCGTCAACTTACCTACACTGTACAGATGCGTACACAAGTTAGCTATTTAGAGATCAGGCTAACATCACTGTAATGTGGATTTATGAATGATGGCACTTTAGCCAAGCAATGTTATTTTCTCTGTAAGTTCACCTATCCGATTTCGTGATCTTGCCTACCGGCCTAGAGTAAGTTTTCTGTGATAATAATACTCATTACTGGTGGTAGTTGCCCGTTCCAATATTGAATTAATCTGAATATAAATGATGTGGTGGGCTTTTAGTCTTTTCACGCCAAGTAAGTAGGTAGTCTTCTTTCTGCATCGTTTTCCTCAACGCTGACAGTCGCAACTTCGCTCCCTCACCCAATTACATCACATAAGAGTTGCCTTGGGATAACAATACGAAGGGTTCATAGATTCTTACGCAAGGTACAAAGTTGGGTATAGGCTTCCGATCTAAATAGGGGTTGACAATCGCGTCTGTACACTGAAGCAATACAGCTGTGACGGTTGCTGCGGTTTAATTGCACCACCGCGGCTCATTTACATCTGAATAGGGCGCGATGCTGATAAGATCGTATCGCTGGCGACGTCACTCGGCCGGGATAGCCTAATGCAGTGTACAGATGGCGATAGCATCTCGCCGTACCGCGGCTCCCAATAAATCCTTCTCGGCTGCGTACTGTGTCGCAACGCGAAGGTTGTACTGTGCGCTGCCGGGACCGAACGTTCCCTTCGCTACTTTGTAAGCCTCAATAGCGATGCCGTGGAGGACGAAATAATGTCCGTCGTTCTGTCCTTAAAATTCATCCATATCTGCCTTAAACTCTACTGCCTTCTTATTGACCGTGTACTCCGCCTTTCGGCTTGCAACGCGATAATAGTTGTGTAACTCTTCCGCTTTTCATTTTACTTTTATTATTTTATCAGTGTAATTTAGGACTACGCATTCTAATTTTCCTCCTTTTCCAGCATTTTATGCACTACGTTTTCTATCGAATTCCCTCTACCATGCAGGTGTGCGTTGTGCCTTCGAGTGGAAGTCTCGTCGCGGGTGGGCGTCACGTCACACGCCTCCCCCGCATTAACGCAGTTGTGGTCGTTTTTGACGCGACCTCATTTACGTTTTGATGCGAAACTAGATTTTACATACAGACGGATTAACATCGTCATTGTCAACCGATACACGTCCACGGCTGGACATAGGTCTCCCGCAGGAACTTCCACACGCCGCGGTATTGCGCCTCCTGAACCCAGCGCCTCCCTACGACCCGTTCAATGGCAAACTATCTGAACTACAACTAAATAGAAAGAATCCTCTTAAGCAAAATATCAGGATGTTGCATCAGTGCTCCTGTAGGTGGACAGTAGTGTTACGTCACACGGAGAGCACCTGCAGCTGCAGCCGCTTGAGCAACGAGCTCCGTCACCGACATGCGACATGCAACGAGCAGACATAAGCAATATGGCCGCGTTTATCGCCGCATCGCCACTGTGCAGCCTCAGACACAAGAACACTGAAACGCGGCAATAAATCAGATAGTTCTGAAGAACCGTGACTCTACTTACGAAGTCTATTATCTAATCTAGGAGCCGTAATAGGTGCCGGCTCTTATTCCGGAGATCTGGGGTTCGATCCCGGACACACACTCCTAACTTTTCGGAGTCATGTGCGTTTAAGCAATTAAATATCTGTGAAGGAAAACATCGTGAGGAAACCTGTATGCCTGAGAGTTCTCCATGAAAAAGTTAAAAGCTGTGAAGTCTGCCAATCTGGACGAGGCCAGCGTGGCAGACTATATTCTAACTGTGAAACCCTTCTCATTCTGACAGAGGAAACGAATGCTCAGTAGTGGGTGGGCGATGCGTTGATCATGATGATGATGTAGAGTTGAGACCGAGGAATCTAAGTAAATATCGTGTTGGTCTGCTAACTCTGCGCCTTTCAATTTTTATTCTGTCTCGTCTAATGTTTTGCCTTTTCGTTCGTGATTTTTATGGTAGGTACTGACTTTTGTCAGATTTTTTACCAAGTGGGTTTCTATCCATCTTTTCCTTCAATCTTTGGCACAATAAGCAGCGCAGCGCAAAATGATTGCGCGTAATGAATTCTCATAATTAAACCGGATTATATCGACAAAGTGATTTATATCGATTCAAATGTGTTTCCCAATGAACCTTCACTTGATTAATTACTAACTATTGATTAAGTTGAAGCTCTGACGAGTCGCTGATCGATTCATATTGTCATGTCAGGAACTGAATTGTAATTATTAATATTTGTGTGTTCTATCATTTGTAGGTTGTCTGTTTATGGTGCCTTGTTCTCATTTGCAGGTACGTTCTGTTTGCCCACCTTCGGAGATGAAAATTGAAATTGATTATTTTTTTAACCAAGTTGTTGCACAATTATTACGTCGGCGACCTTAATCTTGATACAGTTAAGATTATTCCTAATAGGTTAGGCACCTAGGCAAAGTTATTAGGTACTTGGGTATTCTCTTTAAAATGTAAGTAGGTAACAAAAATATGTTGGGGTAAAATATAGGAAGTTTAAATGATCTGAGCCCCTTCTCATTCTGAACGAAGCTTTTGGCTATCCCATCCATCGATGATTCCACCACGCTGGCCCAGTGCGGATTGGTAGGCTTCATATTACAGTTTCGACAACATTACCTATGGAGAACTCTCAGGTGGTGTGTGGGTTTCTTCACGATGTTTACCTTCATCTATACTAATATTTTAAAGAGGAAACCTTTGTATTTTTGTATGTTTGTATTGAATAGGCTCAAAAACTACTGGACCGATTTCAAAATATCTTTTACCATTACTTAGAGGGATTCTTCCGAATCCGTATAGGCTATATTTTATCCCGGAAAATAGGATTTTTCGTGGTAGTGTCCACCCGTGCGAAGCCGGGGCGGGTCGCTAGTCGCTTAATAAGTTATCAACTGGTATTTAACTACTTAAACACATACTTTTAACAGTTAGAAGTACAAACCTCGGAGCCGCCCGACTAGGAGGCTGACACTTAACCGCTAAGATACCACGGTTATCAGATTTAGCTAAGTATATGAATGATACTGGTTGGGAGATCTACAGCGACATTGGAAATGGAAGTCTCCCATAAAATGAAGTGCTAACAAGTAGGTATGGGGACATGATCGGGTTTCATTACCTACTCGCCGATCCACGTCGGTAGCTCATCCAGATCAACAGAGCCGCCGACCCACGCCCTTTGAGCACACAGCGCGCACGTCGCGGCACGTCACGGCACATCACGGCACGTCACGGCACATAACGGCACGTCACGGCATGTTCGCACATCGTCACCGATCACTGACATGCCGCTAATAGTTAGCGATTTGTAGAACTAGTCAATGTTCTGGATGTTGGACACGGTGTGGCTTGGATTGTTATAATATTGTGTTATACCTACCTAAAGCATCGATGTGGGTTTGTATATAACGTTGCTGTTTTTTACAAGGGCATTAATAAAACTTAAGTAAGTATCTGGTTTTTTTATTTGGGCGTAAATAATGATGAAAGTGATTAGAGTAGGAAAATGCGAAACATCTTGCTTTACTTTGTTATAGAGCAATGGAAGATGCAAGCAAACATTAAAAAAATATGAATACCTACCTACTTGTATAGGAAGATAGGTTAGTTTTAATCAGAGCTAACGCATAGAAAGCTAACAAAAGGTTTTAAAAATCCATCCTTAAGAGTGTAAAATCGAGGTTAAAAAGCTGTATGAAATTCGTCTCTCAGTGTTGTGCATATTTCAACTACTTACGTAAAGTACTGAATTGAAGCGAATGTTAAGGATTTTTTTATCTGTGTAGGTTTTTTCAAATATCAAGGACTGTGGGAACCAAATGATTTCATTAAGTTAGATAGAAATGTTAGTGCCTTTTTGCCAAAAGTGCGATTCATAAATCTTGGGCACCTCGTGTCAGGGGGTCGACAAGGACCGGCCGACGCGCGACGCTGCGGAGGGGGAGGCAGAGATCGAATGTGTTTCCACGGAGCGGCTCATTAAAATACCTAAATCGCGTCCCGCGGGACAGCGCGTGAGAAGCGGACACTAATTAAGCGAAAATAAGTCGAGAGCCTGATAGCCGAGACACAGACACCACGCCGACGTTTTGTTGCTCTTCCTACGCTCTACACTCCACATACGCGCTTACTGTTCTTGCTTCTTCGAAATGGCGTGCTTTAGTTTTTCTAAGAAGCGTTGAGGACGGGCTTGACCGCTCGATGGGGCTAATTAATTTTGTAAAACAGAAAATTATTTATTTGTTAATGGCCTTGCCAACTCCTCAGTTTTGGAGTCCCAGAGGTCTGTGAATGGTAACAGCGCAGGAAAACGTTAGAAGACTCCACACTAAGGTGGCCGGAAGATCTCAAGCGAGGAGTTGGTGCCGCTGCACACGAGCGGCGCCAGACCGTCGTCCGTGGAGGTCCTTGCGAGAGACCTTCAACAGTGGACGTATAGCTTGGTGCCATGGCTTTGCCGGTAGAGTGGCAACTAGGCACGGCCGAAATGCCGTGCTATAACTGTTTAAGTAAGTGTGATAGTATTATGATAAAAAGAAAAATAAAACCGACTTCAAAAACCAAAAACACTAAAAAGTAGAAAATAATTTTTGTTTAGCTACACATGTAATGTACCTAGGTATGAAGTCGAGCGAGCATATTAAAACAAAATTAGAAATCCAAGAGTGAAGCTCGCCCGACTTCATACCTAGGTACATTACATGTGTAGCTAAACAAAAATTATTTTCTACTTTTTAGTGTTTTTGGTTTTTGAAGTCGGTTTTATTTTTCTTTTGAAAATTTTTTATTTCACAATTTTTAGTGGCCCCACTGTACTATAATATGCTATGCCCAGTTAAAACCCTACTGTTTACTAAGCTATTACAGTGATCGCGAGCAATTTGCTCTTATCCATTGAGGAGTTCTGTTCTCCATCTCCGAAGATATTCATCAAATCTTCACCAAATTTATATGGGACCACCTGCACAGTATACCCTTTCAAACAAAAAAAAAATTTTCCAAATCGGTCCAGGGGTCTTTGAGTAATCGGGGAACATACATAAAAAAAAAATAAAAAAAAAAAAAAAAAAAAAAAAGATCCCGACGAATTGAGAACCTCCTCCTTTTTTGGAAGTCGGTTAAAAAGGTAACCGAATGTGTCAATATTATGATCGAACACGGCCTCTAATTACGTAAGGTATGTAACATAGTGATTGTCACTGTAACACGTGATTAGCATAATAGATGAGACTAAATAATTTATCCGCTATGCAAATGAAGATGTTTCCCTCGAGTATGATACTCCATTGATTAATGACATTGCAGGTGCATTCACCCACAAGTGCATACCTAAGGCGGCCTGCACAGTGCACACCGCTTGCAATTACACTTCTGATCAAAATACTTTCATGGTTTTATTGACCTATTGAATACAAATCTAATCTGAATTCATTTCTAAACAAAACGGCCAAAACTGTGCTACAATTTAGTTTAAAATTCATGATTTTGATCACTGAATACTTGAACACATTTTCAAACAAAATGACCTAAAACTGTGCTAAAATTGAGTCTTCACTTCTTAATTTTGGCTAAAACGCTACAAGTACTTACAGAACGTTTCTCCTGTGAAATTGTATTTCGTGCAATTAAATCCTTTTGTCCGCCAACTCGTCAATTATATTAACTATGAATGATTTTAAATAATTTGAACCACTTTGTAGCGTTGTCTTTAACTATAATGCGTACTTATGGTGAAAGAGCCTGGTGATTGCATACCTCTGGTTCGAGCTGTAAGTCGACCAGCATTGAGTTTTCCAGAAATATTTCTAGACCTTTTCATAAGAATGCTGAAGTTATTTAAATGGCAGTCCGTTACCGGTCTATGGAAATCATTGGTAAACTCTACGTAGCGTACTAATTATTTGGAAGCATTGATCGTTTGCGGTGTCCCTTAGTATAATACCTATACGGGATGGTAATGAAGTCGTCAAACGCGACGCGCGGGAGGGGCGCGGGGGGGGGGGGGGGGGTGTTGAGGTTCGTAGATCAGCTGTGTGTTTAGTATGCGGCCGTCGTGCGTCGCTCATTACTCATTACATACTCGTAAGTTATTACTTACACTCATGAAGGCATTAAGGGAACTCCACTTGTTAGTTGTCACACGCACCTCCGCAACTGATCAGCGCGTGTGTATACTTGGGTTTATTTATTTAAACCATCAATATTATTTGTTGACATAAGTACTTTATTGTAAAGTAGCCGATGCCCGCTACTCCGTCCGCATCAAATCCTGGGGAAACATTTTTCGCAGTTAAAAAAGTCCTTGCTACGACGTAAGCTAAACTATGTGCCTTTTGTCAATAAATAACGGGATTATTCCGGTAAAAGGTGAATCGCGCGCTCGTTCACTTGCTGCGTATATTTAAAAAAAAAATTGGTGGGGTCCAGCGGTGGCGTTAATGCGTTGAACTTAATTATCATTGTTTCTGATTATAGTTTGACTAGTCGCAACTCGCAACTCTTTCGGCAATGAAGTGAGATTTAATACCTTGTATGAACCGTCGGCAGCTAATCTAAATAATTACTAGCATAATGTAATTGAACGTAATTGTGGCGTGATAAGGCGATGATAGAGTCGGCGCGTGCGCGGCCGTCGCGTATCGGCACATCCGCGCGATAGCGGCTTCCGCGCGCGGCGTCGACACTGGTACATGCGAAAACAGCTTCGAATCAGCTATCGCTAATACCTATTTACAACTGAAGACCGCGCGCCAAAATGTTAATCCTCTTTATTCAATCCCTATCTCCTGAAAATTTTGAAAATTCCAGCCTTATTCCTTGTCTACATTATAAAGGACACCTGTGTGCAAAATTTCAGCTTTCACCTCTAGTCGACGCAGTTTCATAGTGTGAAATGACATATTCCTAGGAGCCAGATTTTTGATGTGTTCCATCCACCATGCTACCTGCTACGTGCTATCATACGTCTTTTAAAGTAAATTTTGTAGCGCTTTTCTTTTTTAATAAACTCAAAAGCTTTGTTTTAATACAAACTGACCATGTTAAAACCACAAACATTTCAGTAAAGGTAAAAAAAAGACGAAGCTTTTGGAAGTTAGAACGTTTGCGCCAATCCGCCGGGGCCCGATCACAAGGAGGCAAGAATGTTCTCAACTTTTTTGAAAACTTAAAAGATTCCTAAAAACGCAGCCAATTAAAATGAGCTACAATTGGCATTAACCTGATGAGGTGTAGCTCGGCGAAGGGCGTCGGGCGTCGTGCGGGGAGCGAGGAGCGAGGAGCGAGGAGCGAGGAGCGAGGAGTGATGACACAGAACGTTTATGAACACTTGTCCAGTTTGTAGTAATTATGAGGTAAACGAACTATTTCGTGTTTTGAGCGACCTGTCACCGTCGCGCCGCTGTGTTGCAGGCCAAGTACGCAGGGTGTGAAAAGTTATTAACGCCCGGGCAATGCTACTAATTCAGTTGTATACAGATAATAAACTAAGTTAAAGTGACAGGTCTATTAAGTGTCCATAGTCATTGATTTCCGACATGACCGGAGAGAAATGAGGTGCAGAACCGACGGCTTTACGGCCGGACCATCCAGTTACATGATCAGAAGAAATCGTTTGTATGTTAACCGACACAACTAGTAGCATCGGTTTACGCTAAAGCTTTTTTTAAACAAAAGCAGGTAGCTTCGAAATCATTCCAAGAGAGTTTATTATAATAAGCACTGCCCGGGCAGTGTCAGCATCGCCCAGCTGCCGACTTGGGCTGCGACATAATGACATCATGCGGGCTTTGCACATGATTTCTCACCTGATAGCGGATCCGTGTTCAAGTCCACGTGAGTATTATTTGTAGGTACTTATCTGTTTTTTCTACATGTTTCAGGTTCGTTAAACTTGTCGTTTAGAATTTTTTTAATTTATGCATAAGATATTTTAACATGTAGAAATAGAACAAAATTAAAACATTAATTTTTGTATAAAAGGAAACAGAGCACTTGCTAGGAATAATATTCATAGTATTAGGTAACATTCTAAACACCAAAATATAAATTATATTTCAATGATTCTCAGACTCATACTCTTAACTAATATTCAAATAAATAGTTAAGTTAAGTAGTACTAATATTCTTAACAAATATTCAAATAAATAGTTAAGAATACGCACCGAATCGACAAACTCTTTCGAAGTTGGTTGAAAAGATTTTATTTACAAAGTCAAAATTGTAACTTTTGAAACTTTGTACCTACTTAAAATAAATTAGGTATGACCTTCAAAATTCGTTGTAGACTAGATCATATTTTGATTTCTTGCTTCGAGTTTCTTTTATACGTACGTACTATACATATTATTATATTTAAGAAACATAACAATGAATTTTTAAATATTATTCAACCTATTCAACATTATTATCGTCATATCAGAAACTACAGTTACAAATGAGTCGCCTACTTAATGGCTACTCAACATAGCGGAACATCGTCACTCCTCGATCCAGTTCCCCGTGTTGTGTCAACTGCCGAGTGCAACCCGATCGTGCTGTGAATCCTCGCACCTGCTGCCACTCGCCACTTCCGCTGCGCAGGCGCCGCCCACTCGCTGCCACACACGACCGAGTTCACTTGAGGCGGCATCCAGGGAACTTGACGGTGTCTGGCTGCCAGTTGACTAGACACCGGTTCAAGCTCACTGCAAACTTGACGGTCAACTTGATCGTGTACCTCTGGCTAGCGAAGTGTACAGTTACACACCGGCAGAGGATGCGGACCATTCGCGAGCTGTCGACACATGTGCACAACCGCCAGCGACGAGTCACTGTCCAAATACACGTATAGCAATGACAGTAGTACAGATCACCTCAGTCACCGTGACCAACACAAAGCAGACGCTTTGCTGATATTTTATGTACAGGCAGTGGCGTAGCGTGCCTTGTCGGGGCCCCGTATAAAAATTTTTTTGGAGGCCCTTATATGGAGGTAAAGATTTTTCACAAACGAAAAAAAATATTGTGAGAAGTAATATTTATTTATCACATAATTTACCCATTTTACAAATAAAAATCGAATTTTAAATATTCACTCTCCTTGCCTTTTTATCGGCAAACTGATTTATTAAATCATTTATGGCTGATGATGATTTTAGTTTTTCTAAAGTTTCTGCCTCTATGGACAATAGTGAGATGTCTGACAGCCGTTCTTGTCCCATCGAAGTTCTTAAGTAATTTTTTATTAGTTTTAATTTTGAAAAACACTCCGTGGTTTAACATCCAATGCAAAGTACAAAAACGTACACGTACATCGCGATATCGATGAAGGATTCCCGGGGATTCCCCGCTGAGTTGAAGATGAAGTAAGTAAAACGGGGAAGTCCCGCAGCCCGCCATAACGATGTAGTGTTGCCAACTTTTGAACGCACGCTTAAGGCGAGAAAAAAAGGAATTGCTTTATAGAATTTTGTCATTTGTAAAATAAAATAAATTAGAAAGTTTTTATTCTTTTTCCTTACACACTTTGGGGGCCCCCGTGGCCCGGGGGCCCCGTATAATTGATACGGCAAATACGGCGGTAGCTACGCCCCTGTGTACAGGCGACAACGAAGCAAGGTTTGCGCCCGTCCATAGTAGCTTGTACTGGCGTGTGTAAACCTAGCAGCTTTATTGTTGACAGTACCTACAATGTATCTCGTTAAAAGGTCAGCTATTTAATTTAAAAAACAACCACGTGTTGGGAGCCTGACTAGCAGTGGAGTTGGAAGTTTGGCGATGCTACACCACCTTGCCCCGTGCCTCGGAGAGCACGTGGAGTGTGTGAGAGTGGGTAGTTGGTTAGTTAGCTAGGGCTTTAGGTTGGGAGGACATTGTAGATCTCGCTCATAAATCCATTCCTCATTCTGTCATTCGTTGTACGTAGATACCTACGTCTACTTCGTTCGCTAAAATTATCGTATCAAACTGTGCTATCGCGTTTGGGAAGTTGACAGCAAAATAAAGCTCGATTTGGGCAAGTAGGCAATGAGTGTTATCAGTGCGCACGCGCCACTGTGTCACTGTGCTATCGTTATCACGCCCGCCCCCCGCCGCGCCGCGCACCCGCACCCCCGCGCACCCCCGCGTTATGTCACACTATCAGCACTGGCAGCAGGGCTCGCGAATAACAATAAGTATATAATTAAGTATTATGCAACTAATTACATACTTAGGTACTACTGGTAACGGATGTGTATAGCGAGTGGGTTGGAGGGGTTTTGGTGGTGGTGATGTCTGAATGCTTGTTGTTTTTGCAATTGGCGGGCGGGCGGTCGGAACATATAACTTGCTACACGTACTTGCATCTTACAGCTTTATCTGTTGTAGCAAAGTAAGCGTGTAGTTCCTCGTGTGAGAGAAGCTATCAAGTTAGCGCGTGGTTGCGTACCCCGGGCCCGCGCCCGCCAGCGCTGCACAGAGCTTCGTTTAGTCAATCATTATGTACCGTTACAGCGCGACCTCGCCGCCAGCGCGGATTAGCTGACCCTAGGGCTGACACCACACAATTTCTGAACAAGAAACAAATGCCTAACAAAATTTTCTTCATTAGTAAAATCTAACACGTAGTTACTCTTGATATCAGGAGATGAGATGAGAGAGTGTATACTAAGTATAACGAATAGTCCAACGGGTGGCATTTCAGTTCGCACTATATGCAAGTATAGAATTAAAAAAACATAATTCATTACATTCCTTGTGGTACAACCAGATAATAATTAAAGTATGAAAACTTATTATACCGGTCCTCAAAAGTCTGTCCGTTTGTCGTGACCTTGCCATCGAGAAATATATAGCACGATGTACCCATAGCACGTTCGAAGGTATTGTGGATTTTTCTTTTTAATGATTGTATCATCCAAGCTGACAACCCTGGGTATCGTTGCTGCAGAGCTCCGGCTGTGGCTCCGGCCGGCAACCGCCGCAGCCGCTGTTTGTCAAAATAAACTGCTACACATTGACATCCTCAGCACGCGGTATTGTTATATTACTTATTATCAGCCCGACGACGTCCGACACACAACACACCAATGTCGACCTTACACCGACATGTTACATCTTACATTGCAGGGAAGTGTGACTACAATAATAAAATTAACCCTTCTTTAACCATAGGTAAGCCGTAACGTAAATCGTAGGTGTTCACGTCTTGGAATCTGCATATTTTACGTCGTTATTGATAAATACCTACTTTATCACTACGAATATCACTATATCACTACCCAATACCTACCCATATTTTCCCGTAAGTATTTTTCCTTCACCTTTTCCTTTTATAATATACTAGCCGATGCCCGCGACTTCGCCCGCGTGGGTTTAGGTTTTTCGAAATCACGTGGGAACTCTTTGATTTTCCGGGATAAAAAGTAGCCTATGTGCTAATCCAGGATATTATCTATCTCCATTCCAACTTTCAGTCAAATCCGTCCAGTAGTTTGGCGTAAAGTAGTAACAAACAACGCACACACACACACATGCACACAAACTTTCGCCTTTATAATATTAGTGTGATTTAGAACTTAGACAAATCGCGATAGTTTCCAGTTTCCACAATGGCGAGTAGGCGTGGCAGACTTCGTACACCTTTGGCAACAATTCCTTTCAATGTTTTTCTTCACCGTTCAAAAATAACATGAACGTAATCTATTTGAATGATGCATTAGAGTATGTAGTATTAATATGTGTGTGTATGTGACCCCACTGAGTCCAGCGAGGGGTTAACGTTTTGGCGTGCGAAAGTTTTTCTGTCTCAGCTCCCGCTGCGAGATGTATCGCGGGGTGTGGAGGGGTGGGAGGTGGAGGGGGGAGGGGCTAGCCGCTCTCATGCACCGCCGCGTTCAGGCCTCCGTGATAAACGTGCGCGCTACCTACCCGCGGTATCATACCCGCGGCATGCTGCTCCATGTTCACACATTACGTATGAGCCGCACGGACAGTCCGCGCCGCACGCCATAAATGGTAATCTATACAGAAGTGACAATAGTTTTGTCCTTATAGTCGACTTACAATTAAAATTATAAAGTAAACATCATCACCACTATCCAGCGGCTCCCGCAGACTCGTTTGATGTTGTCTGTCCACCTAATAGGTGTTCTTCCAATGCTGCACTTTCTGGCGTGCAATCGCAATTCTAGCACCTTGTTTTATCAAAATAAAGCTCTCAAACTAGTCAGATGCGTTGAAATATGTGGTTACGTACCTTCACGAGCTCTCTAACAATGTGTCCGCCATGCAAATCGAGTAACTAATGCCGTTAAAATTTTCAGTAGTTGCGTTGGTTGCGAGCGGCTCTCACGGCGTAAGCGGTCTAATGTGCGCTCAGCACCGGCGCCAGTCGCGCGGTGCGGTGGATATGCAATCTTGCATGAGTGCAGTAATGCTGCGCCTAATATTCAAGATCCAAATCGCTCATTTCCCGCGCGTCTAATTTAAAATTTGAATAGCATCATGATGTTTCTGATTAACTCATTCCCTGAATCTGCGCATGTGCACTTACTTCGATCCTCGATAGCTCAACGGTTGAGGACTGAATTCCGAAAGGTCGCCGGTTCAAATACTATAGCTAGTTAAACTATTGTCATAGTTACTCCAAGCTTAAGCTTTACGCTTAATTGGAGAGGAAAGGGAAACATTGGTGTTTGACAGTATTTGCATGTCTCCAAACATAATATAAGTAAGCTACGTTTCTTTTACATCTTTTATATTACATCATCATGACTAACCCATCGCCACTCACTATTAACTGCAAGCACTAAGCAAGTGACATTTTAATTGGTTAGAACGCACATAGGTACCTTGCTCCGAAAAGATAGAGGTGCATGCCCTGCATCGAACTTCCGACCTCTCGTATTCGAACAGTTAAGACATTAGCCTCCCGAACAGTGGAGACTAATGTCTTCACTGTTAAGTTATCCACTAGGCTATCACCAGTCTTCTTTACCAATAGCTCTGTGCCCACACAAAGGTATAATAATTAGATACAAACTTGTAGAGAGTTCTAGTTCTAACTTGTAGAGTAGCTCTCTAGAGAGCTTTAAACGTTCTCAATTGAGATTTTCGTTCCATTAATTACTCAATATAAAAAGTTAATAACGATTATAACTATCGGATCCGATTAACGCTTGTCTGTCCGCCTGTCGGCGTCCTGACGACAGGCCGCTTGTCAGGCATCGCCGGAATAGCTGGCGACAAAAACCCTCCAAAAAACCTCCTCCCGGTCCGCGGCGCTCCGTCCTCCGCCGAATTAACGAGAGATAATCCTTCCCCACCCCTCCCGCGCGCTCACCGCGCCCCGCACTGTCCTTAATTAAAACGTCTGACTGGTAGTTTTGTTGCTCGTATACCTCGTATTGAACTGCACCCATTCACTCCGAGGATGAACCAATTTTAATCTGTTAGTTGCCCATTTATGTGATTTTTGGTCGAGTCCAAGTTTCAATAAAGTTTTATTTAGAAACTGTTCGCGTCTTTATACGCGTGGATTAAGTCCCGTGGGAACTCCGAAACAGATGGGCGGTGAGAAGCTAGCAGACAGCAGACAAACAGTCAGGCAGACAGTTTAAGACAATATTAAGTATGGATATTGTCAAGATCTACACCTGACAAATAAGGTCAGCAACACACTCGCAACTCTGCACTTGCAAGTCCCTGATATCCGCTCGCCGAGCGCCGAATTTTGTCAGCTGCAGTGTGACAATCGTAATCATCTCTCATTTGTTGACATATTGGCTAAAACACTAAATAAAATTACCTACAACTAATATTCAAATTCATTCATCATTGTGATGAGGAATCTATCTATCAAAACTTTCATTCTAAAACAACAAGGACAAGAGTTCCGGCCGGTTGAAAGATACCTGCAAGTAGGCACGGCCGGCGTGCGTGAGTCGGTTGTGGGGTAGATGAAACTCGTATGTACGGATATTCATCTACCTGCGAGGCAGCTCGCGAGGTTTTCTTTTATTTGCTCTCCTCGCAATCGGATCGCGATACATTCCCGCTCGTTACTCAGCGCGTGTCGTTTTCTGTATCTGCCTATTATATGCATACAGTGACAGTCATCACAATGGTTTAGGTGTATCAATGTTAATTACCTACTACGGCCTACGCATACCAAAACTTAGCAGCACGGATGGATAGAGTAATGTGGTTTTATTCCAAGATTTTTTGACAACATTTTCGAGTAGGTACCTTGTAGGTAGCTACTACAGAAATTCAAATAATAGGTACTAAGGCAGCAGATGCGTCTTATTGCCCCCAATATTAATCACATGCTTCCAGAGGAGTGAGCCAGCCTATTGATCGATGTCCATCAGCTTTCTTGAATATGCTTACTAAAATAAATGTGAATGTGTGTCTGTCTGTCAATCACACTTTATCTATGTATCTGCTTATCGCTATTTTTGACGTAAATCATGAATGCATTATCGATATGAAATGAAATGGCTAAAAAATTAAGAGGCTGGTATGAAAGGCTGTCGTGGGTGAGCTCAAAATCAATGACAGAACTTGTGACTTTATCATAAGTAAACTTCAGGATCGATATTATAAGTTGAAATTATTCAATGAATGATTCTCTGTGGGAAAGGCATTCCGAACCAGTGGTAGGTAGATTCTTTTGACGATTCAAAGTGCTACTTGTAAAAGTCTAATTGAATAAAAATAAAATTGAATTTAAATTTGAATTGGTTATCCGTTACTGCGATAGCTTACCACTCTGGAGTATTATTTAGTCTAAATTATAACTATTTGACAGGGTAAAGTAACTGTTAACCGCCCTACGGTACAGTCATACTTGTCATACAAATGTTGTGAAGCTTCCTTACTATCTTCATTATCTCCGCACGTTCGTATCTACATCAGTACCTACAGCGGGCTGCGGAGGGAGTGCGCTCGGCTCCGTCGGCCCACTCGCAGTAATTGGTTAATTAAGTGGAGGAAGCGGAGAGCCTCGCGAAACGGATCAGCTCAGCCGAGCTCATTACAGCGCACTTATCTGTCCATCTGCGGCGTATGTACCGCTGCTAGATTACATCCCTAATCATCTACTCCGTCGTGTGTGGCGAGCATCAAAAATTCTCAAAGCATTTATTCGAAATGGATACCACTGGAGGTATACTTTTTGATTGTCGTTTGTTGAATTTCTAAGTTAGAGATGTAATGGTGTTAATTAGTTACTTAATTCTAAAACTAAAGCTAGAGGGTTCCAAACGCGTCCCGGTGTGGGGAGAAGCCCACAGCAACTGATTCCTGGTTCTCTCGTTAGTTAATTTGTAATTAATTTTCTTTGTTTCCAATTGCACGTTTAACTGTCGGCTATCATTACCTTTATATTATCTGATGATAGCCGTTACCCCTACGGTTAAAAATAACTATTGTAATAAACTCGTGAAGCCGGCTCATCTTCAACCGGTCGCGGAGGTCAGATGGCGAGCGGCGCCGGCGCCGGTATCACGGTAACACAGGTAGTGTCAAGGGGGTTAGATAAGCTGTTAAACATATACCATATAAAGTAGCGAGACTGCTAGATGTTGCAGAATGACAAAGAACGATAGACGCTAAAGTTCTAAACAAATGCATACTTTCAGAATAGCTAGCAAAATATGTTAGTAAGCGGTTAAGCCTTTAAAAATTTCAGATGCGTCTTCTAATCTTCTGCGCGCAAGTGGGCTCCTTTAAAATTTAATAGAAGCTAAATAATGATGATATAATTATGATAATATATATTACTTACGCCAATAAGCACGCAAATTGTTCGAGATCAAATACTAACTATGTATGTATGTAACAAGATAATATAATGTAAAATCAACATATAAATACCTACAAATGACCATAGATATGTACAAATGACACATTATAATATCCTGCAAAACATCGGTATGTTGCGCGTCGCGTCGCGTCGTGGGAATGAGAAGAAAATCTAGACTCATCAAACTCTGCCGGTGCCGCGGTGACTTCATCAAACTCTGCCGGTGCCGCGGTGACTTCATCAAACTCTGCCGGTGCCGCGGTGACTTCATCAAACTCTGCCGGTGCCGCGGTGACTTCATCAAACTCTGCCGGTGCCGCGGTGACTTCATCAAACTCTGCCGGTGCCGCGGTGACTTCATCAAACTCTGCCGGTGCCGCGGTGACTTCATCAAACTCTGCCGGTGCCGCGGTGACTTCATCAAACTCTGCCGGTGCCGCGGTGACTTCATCAAACTCTGCCGGTGCCGCGGTGACTTCATCAAACTCTGCCGGTGCCGCGGTGACTTCATCAAACTCTGCCGGTGCCGCGGTGACTTCATCAAACTCTGCCGGTGCCGCGGTGACTTCATCAAACTCTGCCGGTGCCGCGGTGACTTCATCAAACTCTGCCGGTGCCGCGGTGACTTCATCAAACTCTGCCGGTGCCGCGGTGACTTCATTAAAAATGATTCAGAAGCTGTGTCCTAAATCTAGATTACCGTAATGATCGCAGGCCATCGTTAGGAGCTTAAGATGAGAGTCGGTTTAGTAGGATATCAAAAAGATTTTATCAACAATAGGTATGTATCCGACCAATTGTATTGTCGTAGTGTAGTGAGGGTACAAGTGGCAACAAATTGGAGCAAACAGCGTCACACGTGACGTCACGCGCCGCACAACCGACATGTCCGCTAATTGGGCGCCGGGGACCTGTGCTGTCCACTAACCTTACCTCCAACTGAGATCTTATCTTAATTATATTTACTACGTCTAAACGTTTAAACTCTAACTATTAAAGTTTGTGTCTATGATTAAAAACCGACTTCAAAAACCACAAACACTAAAAAGTACAAAATAATTTTTGTTTAGCTACACGTGTAATGTACCTAGGTATGAAGTCGGGCGAGCATATTAAAACAAAATTAGAAATCCAAGAGTGAAGCTCGCCCGACTTCATACCTAGGTACATTACACGTGTAGCTAAACAAAAATTATTTTGTACTTTTTAGTGTTTGTGGTTTTTGAAGTCGGTTTTATTTTTCTTTTGAAATTTTTTTATTTCACACTTTTTAGTGGCCCCACTGTACTATAATATGCTATGCCCAGTTTAAACCCTACTGTTTACTAAGCTATTACACTGATCGCGAGCAATTTGCTCTTATCCATTGAGGAGTTCTGTTCTCCATCTCCGAAGATATTCATCAAATCTTCACCAAATTTATATGGGACCACCTGCACAGTATACCCTTTCAAACAAAAAAAAAATTTCCAAATCGGTCCAGGGGTCTTTAAGTAATCGGGGAACATACATAAAAAAAAAAAAAAAGATTCCGACGAATTGAGAACCTCCTCCTTTTTTGGAAGTCGGTTAATTAAAGTAGATACGAATATGAAATATATAAACGGAAAAGTTGACTGACTGATGTAGACATCCGCTAAGAAAGGATTTTTGAAAATTCTATCCCTAAGGGGGTAAAATAGGGGATCGAAATTTGTGTAGTCCACGCAGTGGGCATTAGCTAGTTAATATATATTTTGTCGACATAGAGTTTTCACTCTTGTAAAATTGGAAGTCACGAGTAAAACGTACATTGCGTGTATTTTAGAAGATATGGGTGATATTGTGTGGTAGTGGTGCATGTTGCTCGCTCGGTCGCTTGCTTTTCTTACACGTTAGGTAGTGGCAGAGCGAGCATACCGCATGCTGCACTTTTGCACACAGATTTGTCTGTTATACCGAATTAAGCTTACTATTCCTTGTGTAGAAGTATTTTGGGTTTGTACAATATCGAGCGTTTAGCAGCACTAGGAAGAGTTAACAGCCGATAACTGTTGCTAACATAATGTGATGAGCGCGGCGCACGCGCGCGACGCGCAGATATTAGCACGAGATGCGCAACGGTACCTAACCGCGCCGCGACGTGCATGTCGTTTTGTGCATCGGCTCGAGCTCATGATACATGGGACGTTCTGGATCGCGGCGAGAACCGTTATCGCATCCGCCGTGCGAGGGAGAGCCGCCTGTGTAGGGGCAGTACTTATTCAATCATATTTTTAGAAAAAAATCTGGATATTTCCTAAACCTCGTCTTCACAATCCGATGAATAAATAACGCTGACCCAATAGGTAGGACTTATAATGGTAAATTCTTTTGACGATTTAAAACCACATTGCATAATATTGTAATCCGAATCTTAGAAAAGTGCTACCGCTGAGTTTCTAGCTGTTTAAGTATCGCAGTTTTTATGAAATCCCTATCCTACACAGTACTTGGTTTCTGCGCGGCATCGTATTGTCTTTTTTAACCGACTTCGAAAAAGGAGGAGGTTCTCAATTCGTCGGAATCTTTTTTTTTCATTTATTAAACTTAGAACTTGGAATGGTACGGGATTTAAATTTATTAATTTAAAAATTAAATGCGTATATCTGTATTTTGTGTGCCATAAAACTTTCTTCGCCTAGTAGGTACTTAGAGTTGCTCTACATTCACGTTCTTTTGAATACTCCAATAGTTGCTCTTTCTAATCAATCATAGTATATGCATCAGTGGTTCTCGGATCATATTATAATGGTGTTATCATCGCTGCGCCCGCGTCGCCGCGCAGTTTGCCGTAGCGTGTCGTCGTGACACGCGCGTGAGAACGGTTCGCTCTGAGCTGCCTTTTCGCCGGGGATGTGCGAAACAGGCCCACAGAATCGACTCAATGGCGAGCTCATCTTTACTTTTTCACCAGAGCTGAAACAAGACTAGTGATTTTTGTTTCAGCTCTGATATAAAATAAAAAAATTAAATCAAGTATTATTTAACTTTTTTATTTTATGTCAAAAATTAATAAATAGATAACAAGTGTAAATTAAAAATTTTCAACACCCCCGACAAATCATTTTCAAATAAATAATTATGTATAATGTATATCTAGGCAACGTCCATCTTGACAGCTTGACATTATTTTGTCAATTGACACTTGAATATTATGAACCTAAGGGTTATCTAACCTTTTTTTCTACAAGAAAACTAGAAAATAGCTGATAACTTTTAAACGGTTGAACCAATTTTTTTGGATTATAGCTAAGAACACTCTCGATCAAGCCACCTTTCAAACAAAAAAAAGTAAATTAAAATCGGTTCATTCGTTTAGGCGCTACGATGCCACAGACAGATACACAGATACACAGATACACAGATACACAGATACACAGATACACACGTCAAACTTATAACACCCCTCTTTTTGGGTCGGGGGTTAAAAATATGAATTAAGAATAAGATAAAAAGTGGACCGAGAAGCACTTATCTCTATTATGAAATTGTATCATTTCTATCATCAGGTGAAATGAAGTGATCCTGTTGATGATGGTTTCTGACAGACCTCTCGCTGCGCCATCTCCGAAACCCTTCGCGAACAGAAAACCGAGCTATAGGCACCTACATCCTTTATTTCTAAAAAAAATTAAGTTATCGTCAAAAACGTGAAAAGTTAAAAAAAAACTGATGTTTCTAAAAATAATACTAGGTACGTAGTAGAACCAAACTAAAAAGTTAATAATATAAATTTTGGTCGTATGTAAATAGCATTATTTTCTAGAAATATCAGTTTTTAAAAATTCCCACGTGCTTTCGCGATACAACAGCTTAGAACTACTTTTTGCAATTAACCGGTTTTTAGAAATATACGACGGAAGACCGAATACTTTATTACTTTATACCTCACAAGTGATCGAGAACAAAATATAAACAAACACAGCATCCATATCTCATTGTATATTTGCTGCTAAATGAAAGGAGAAAGGTGTCTCAGATTTTAAATGATGTAGAACAAATTGATTATCATTAGTGTAATAAGCGTTGATCCACAATCACGTCGCACACGACCTCCATTACTGCGCCGCCGCAGAAAGCTCGAGAAAGCTTCTCCAAACCAAACATGACTCCAGGGACGTGCCACGAACGACGAGCGCAGTACTCCTACTCCTAGATATTTAAAGCATTACATATAATACATTTAGAGAAATGAAGAGCCGACGTTGCTCCTGTCCAGGTAAACATGTCAAACATGACTCCAGGGACGTGCCACGAACGACGAGCGCAGTACTCCTACTCCTAGATATTTAAAGCATTACATATAATACATTTAGAGAAATGAAGAGCCGACGTTGCTCCTGTCCAGGTAAACATGTCAAACATGACTCCAGGGACGTGCCACGAACGACGAGCGCAGTACTCCTACTCCTAGATATTTAAAGCATTACATATAATACATTTAGAGAAATGAAGAGCCGACGTTGCTCCTGTCCAGGTAAACATGTCAAACATGACTCCAGGGACGTGCCACGAACGACGAGCGCAGTACTCCTACTCCTAGATATTTAAAGCATTACATATAATACATTTAGAGAAATGAAGAGCCGACGTTGCTCCTGTCCAGGTAAACATGTCAAACATGACTCCAGGGACGTGCCACGAACGACGAGCGCAGTACTCCTACTCCTAGATATTTAAAGCATTACATATAATACATTTAGAGAAATGAAGAGCCGACGTTGCTCCTGTCCAGGTAAACATGTCAAACATGACTCCAGGGACGTGCCACGAACGACGAGCGCAGTACTCCTACTCCTAGATATTTAAAGCATTACATATAATACATTTAGAGAAATGAAGAGCCGACGTTGCTCCTGTCCAGGTAAACATGTCAAACATGACTCCAGGGACGTGCCACGAACGACGAGCGCAGTACTCCTACTCCTAGATATTTAAAGCATTACATATAATACATTTAGAGAAATGAAGAGCCGACGTTGCTCCTGTCCAGGTAAACATGTCAAACATGACTCCAGGGACGTGCCACGAACGACGAGCGCAGTACTCCTACTCCTAGATATTTAAAGCATTACATATAATACATTTAGAGAAATGAAGAGCCGACGTTGCTCCTGTCCAGGTAAACATGTCAAACATGACTCCAGGGACGTGCCACGAACGACGAGCGCAGTACTCCTACTCCTAGATATTTAAAGCATTACATATAATACATTTAGAGAAATGAAGAGCCGACGTTGCTCCTGTCCAGGTAAACATGTCAAACATGACTCCAGGGACGTGCCACGAACGACGAGCGCAGTACTCCTACTCCTAGATATTTAAAGCATTACATATAATACATTTAGAGAAATGAAGAGCCGACGTTGCTCCTGTCCAGGTAAACATGTCAAACATGACTCCAGGGACGTGCCACGAACGACGAGCGCAGTACTCCTACTCCTAGATATTTAAAGCATTACATATAATACATTTAGAGAAATGAAGAGCCGACGTTGCTCCTGTCCAGGTAAACATGTCAAACATGACTCCAGGGACGTGCCACGAACGACGAGCGCAGTACTCCTACTCCTAGATATTTAAAGCATTACATATAATACATTTAGAGAAATGAAGAGCCGACGTTGCTCCTGTCCAGGTAAACATGTCAAACATGACTCCAGGGACGTGCCACGAACGACGAGCGCAGTACTCCTACTCCTAGATATTTAAAGCATTACATATAATACATTTAGAGAAATGAAGAGCCGACGTTGCTCCTGTCCAGGTAAACATGTCAAACATGACTCCAGGGACGTGCCACGAACGACGAGCGCAGTACTCCTACTCCTAGATATTTAAAGCATTACATATAATACATTTAGAGAAATGAAGAGCCGACGTTGCTCCTGTCCAGGTAAACATGTCAAAGACGTCCTCAAATTTTGCGGGATCTTTGCGATATACCTAAGTGCTTACTGTGATACAGCTTCGAATATGTTCTGACAAGCTATCTATTTTATCTTCAAAATTACTTTTAGCGAATAAAAATAATGTTTTCCTCCTACGACTAAGTTGGCTTTAAAACTTTCTTAATGTCATGTATTCAAAAAGTCAATATTTGTGTATTGGAAATGTAACACACGGAGGTCAACGTTGCGACGTCTACTGCCGGCGTCGGTTCCCACGATCGCTGCAGCGAATTAAACTCGTTATCACTCTCATTATGTCTGCGCCGTGGCGCGGGCGCTGCGACAGACCATGCCCACAGGCGGCGGATTCTATGAATGTCCAAGGTTGAGTTACATCCCGGTACGATGAGACGGAAGGTAAGTGATAAGTAAGTAGGTCGCATTCACCGACTTCAAAACAGCTGATGGAAAGGTGAAGGATAAGCTGATGCAAAACTTGCAGTCGGACGAATAGCGATATTATATTGAGCAGATTCACGTCAATAAACCAACAAACAAACACACTTTATGATAAATGGGTCGTAATTATATTTTCTCCAGCTGTTGTTCGACAGGTAACATTCGGTCAAAGTTTATAGGTATGCCATTTTGCCCTTTACTGATGAAAAATAAGTTATTTTAGTAAGTAGCCCTACTTGTGGGTCTTTTGGCATTCGAATCTTAAGATGTTAGAAAAATACATCATTACTGAGATTAGCTAGAAAAAAAAAAACTCCCTACTCTTTGCCGCGCTGCAGCCCACGATGTCCCACTTGTAAAGCCGCAGAGGCCGTTAGTTCTGTGAGCACAGTGGTTCAATCATAACATGTGTCGGTTATAATGTTCGAGCGGCACACAATAACAATATTGCTATTAGCGAACGCCCGTCCGCCCATCTGGTTAGTTGGCAGGCGGGGGTGTTGCATTGTGCGGCGCGGGCGCAGCGCACTTGTGCGCATCTGTGCCGAATACATTACCCTCGACGCTCGTAACCACACGAGTAGATCTCGTAACTGCAGATACGCGGTATTGTAATCGTTGTGTGAAACATAACCTGTCAATTACGCGACAGATTGATGGCGCTCGAGCGACGGCTGACGGACCGCACAGCGGCGCAAACTAGATAATACTTTATGCGATTATCTATTATAATAATATTTTAGCAATGCATTCAATGCTGACATGATAGTATTTTTCATACGACTTTCCAAAACAGCAGTGTTTTTTGGGTTTTGATTGTAAGGGCTATCATTAGAATCTTTATAACATCTCGAGTGACACTGTTTTGTCTCGAGTGTCATTTTGTTTGAAAAAAACAATATGGCAGCATTTTAAAATGTGAAAAACCAATAATTATTTTCTTATTTAAACACATAACAGGCTTGAGACAGCAGTGCAAAGAAAACCACAGTCAGGTTTTTAAAAACTTTTTATATAAGTATGTAATATGTACGAACAAAAACCGATGGTCTAGGTAAACTTAGATATTTAGTTTATTATAATATGCTTAGCTTCAATCCCATCTGATAAAATGAGCCAAAGATGGAGCACTCTTAACTGATAATGCTCATTTAGCTCCTGATTTAAAGGTTTTTTGCTCTACAAGTAATAAAAACAAAGTAAGTACCTACTGCCTATTGGATCTAAAGATCGATCGGTAAAAATTCACAATTTCTAATGTCCAGCTCGACGCATACAACCTGTTGTAGCGGATACTAATATAATATTGGCAGGTTTTATTGCTTGTGTACAACGACCGGCCAGCCATCGCCATCGTTAGTTCAGCTTCTATTTAAGATGAATTGCTCAAGAGCTAAGATTGTAAAGTTAATTTGTAAATAAGTAACATTTAATTGGCGGCCAGCAATCCGGCGCGGCTATAAAAACTACAGACCATTTGCAATAATAATTAAGTTATTTATTTAGCGAGTAAGTAGTGAGCCTACCCTGTGTGCGTGGCTTCCACATGATATACTTTATAGGATATTTGTAACTGACAATGACGAATTTAGAAAATAAAATCGTCTGAGTCAACTATGAGTCAGCCTAAAAATGCAATCACTTTAATGGAGACCTGTGTATAAATAAAAACAAAAGTAACGAAATAAAGTTGTTTGTGATCTCAAATACCGCATTATTGGGAATTTAATTGACACCTAAAACCGTTTATTGCCCGTGGTACTACTCGTACCATTCCTTGCCAGTAGCAACACGGGTAATTTGACGACTGCAATATTACAGTAACTACAACGGTAATAAATTAATAAAGAAAAAAGAATAAGTACGATGACGCGAGTGAGAATAAGAAAGTATTTTATAACTTCATCAATTTAATTGGCATCGGTTGCGGAAATTTATTTGATCGGCGCGCGAGCGCATTAGTTACTCGCTTATATGGCGCGCGTGAAAGTATGGCCATCCAGAAGTGTGAAAACTCTGATAGATCGACCCATTACCAGCTGTAGTAGGAATAAACTTTTTACTTCGCGCTGTTAAAACGACCGCTGAAGCGATACCCCTCGTTAACTTAATAGCTACAATAATAAATATACTTTAATGAGGGCATCGATGGAATGATTCACACTCCCCGGGTTCAGGCTCTTGAAAGTGCTAATGCAGTTGCTAGCGGCCAACTAGGAGCTTAACGAGTTACGAAAAATGTTAACGAAACATCCAGTGATAGGTTTAAGGCTCCCAGTGTGTGCGGCTGGTAGTTTGGTAGTTTGGTAGCTTGGTAGTAGTTGGTAGCTTGGTGTCGCATTGCTTGCTGATACAGTTCTAGCTACTAAGTATCTCGGTCTTAAACCTCAAGAGTATACAAAGAAAGATCTGATTTTTAACTGCAGTTAAAGTGCAGCTTTACATTCTGAACAAAATATTTGATAATATAAAAAGAACTTACTGTATGTAATGCCATATAATTTTTTGTGTTTTTTCTTTTTCTTTATTGTTTGTTATGGGTTGTCTGGTGACTTATATTGCCTGAAATAAAAATTATTATTATTATTATATAATATATCTACGATTCTGATGCTTTCATACATGAATTCGTTCAATTTATTTCTAAATAGTGTAAAACAAAAAGTCACAATTGTAGTTCATCTCTATGTTCGCTTATAACTTCTTCCTCGTCTATTATAGTTTTAGACCATTTCAAGAGGAATGTTATGTAGGTAGGACTTTGTAGGAAATAATAACATTACTTATACGTCTACAAGAAAAGGATCCGCAACCGAACGCATGTCTGCGAGCGAATTAATTTTTTTACAGTTTTTATAACAGTAAAAGAATTCTAAACTTTCACATAAACATTAAACCACTAGCTGATACCCGCGACTTCGTTCGCGTGGATATAGGTTTTTTAAAATTCCCGTGGGAACTCTTTGATTTTCCGGGATAAAAAGTAGCCTATGTGCTAATCCAGGGTGTAATCTATCTCCATTTTAAATTTCAGCCCAATCCGTCCAGTAGTTTTTGCGTGAAGGAGTAACAAAAATACACACACACACACACACACACACATACAAACTTTCTCCTTTATAATATTAGTGTGATAATCCGTATCACGTAACCTACGTGATACAGGGCAAAGATTTTAACTATTGTAACAAGGCTTCTTATAATCATGAACGGTATTCCATATCCCAGTGTTACCTACCATAGGAACTTATGGCCGAGTGACCACAGCTGCGCTTCCGACGCTTCAGGCTCTGGTTAAAATTAAATTTATAGGTAAATAAGGTAAAACGACGACTGAAAATGTATTTAGGATTTCACTAAGGAACACGTTAATTGCTATTTTTTTTTTTTAACTCTCTACGAAAAGGAAACGTCAATCCCCGCGTCTTGTCGTAGTTTGCATAGTAAGTGTACGCGCCACTCTGTCTGTCCGCCGCTGATCCATCCCACATATCATTTGAATTAAACTAGTCCCCGCATCAAAGCATTTTGAGCCCTGTGCCGACAGGAGAAGACTTGAAGTGGTGTGGCAGGTCGGGGATGTGATCATTAGCGAGGGACCACCGCGGCGTTGTCGCCGCACGCCGCAAAAACCTCGTCGTGTAATTGTTTCCTCCACACCCGCACCTGCACCCACAGCCCCCCCCCCCCCCCCCCCCCCGCCGCCGCCGCCGCCCGGCATAGCCTGCATGTAAACAATAATTAAATAAAATGTAAGGTAAATTAAATTTTTACGTAGAATCAATACCTATTCTTATGAACGATAATACACTACACAAAATCAAATTGAAGAATCGTTGTTGTTGAAAACTAAAAAGTCCAAGTAGCCAAAAAATTAAAATTGAAAATTTTAAAACCCCCGACACAAAAATCCTCTCTCTAAACCGTAAAACCCTTTTAAGCGATTAAATATCTCTCGCTAGGCACTTTAAAGGTATAGGAAAACTTCGTGAGGAAACCTGCAGAGCCTCTGTATGCCTGAGAGCTGTCTATAATGTTCTCTAAGGTGCGCAAACTCTGCCCATCCGCATTTGACCCGGCGTGGCAGAGTTAGAGACCCAAAGAGACCCGTGCTCTGTAGTGAGCCGGAGACCGGCTGATTGTGATGATGATGACCCAAAATGAGTAGACGTCGTTAACTGTACGCAGCAATATAACAAGTATATGGTAAGGAAGGAAACTATTAACTTTTTCTGCAGTTACCAACTACTTCCATAAACGTGAACGCTAAGCGCCGGGGATAAAAAAACGAATTATTAACGATTAAGAAAAACGTGCTCTCGCAATATGAGATACATAGTAGTGGTTCATGGAAGAATTGAATGAGCTATTTCTTGTCATTACTCGCCACATACCGGGAAGCTGGGAGCCTGCAGGGCCGGGGTGCGGGGTGCAGTCGGATAAAACCAATGCCAATAACACCCACCACATGCAAGAAGGAAGTTAAACACGTTATTCTTATGATAGTTAGATAACAAGCACGATATCGGCGCATGCGTAGATACCCACCCTACCCCACGATACCTGCGCGAACAACTAAAGCGGAGAGCGCGGGATGGAACTTGGCAAATAGACAATCTTTCAATGGTTTGACTGGTTCAAGTCTTTTTTTTTAATCAAATTTATTGTAAGGGGATTGGTCACAAAGTTAACATGTCATCCCTGTAGAATTAAAACATATACAAAATTATCTCAAAAATATCTTAATCTCTACGCCTTACATCGATGTATATGGATAGGCCCTTCGAAGATGAAAAACGCGCTCAAAAAGTCAATAGAATTTGCAAAAGTCTATTGACTTTGTCAATGACGATGACGTAAGATTCAAGCGCATTTTTACGGACGGAATTGTATGGGAAAGGCTAATCCATATACATCGATGACGCCTTAGCCCTCCTAATACTTACTAATTTGTATAGCATTCTTGCGTTCTCGGGAAGGCAAGAATGCTGCTTCATATTCCTGTGTTTAGAAGACTTATATATGGTGCAAAACCCTTTCAGCTTCATATCAGACACATTCAGCTATTATAATATGCAGTATAGAGCCTTCACTATATCGCACTCTGCACAATTACGAGATGAGACCTTGCCCATCAACGCTGCCAAACTGCTCAGCGGAATATGTCCGGAGCGAAGCCTATGTGGATGTGGGTACTATTACCACCTCGGTCCTACTCATATTGACATTCAGAAACCACGCATGGTTGTCAACAAAAAAGGTTCAAGATTGTTGGAGATGCACTAAATGGACTAAATTTTGATGTAAATTAATCTAAACATTATGAGATAATGAAACAATTTTACGTAAACGTTTCAACTACACTTACTCATATTAGTATTGTTACACTATGGGTCGTATTAGTCTCTGTGTGTTATTAGTCTGTGGTACAAAATAAAAACCCTCTTCTCGATAGCAAGCTAATGGACGACGGTGTGTTTAATTTCAATCCTGACAAAATATTAAAACCCAAAAGTACAAGATGGTGTCACGTGTGGGATTTGGCGAAAATTAGAAAACTGAAAAGAACTCCAAGAAGAAAAAGTCAATTATTGAACAATGTCGGAAACAAACAAAGAAAAAACGCCACCAGTAAAATCTAAGATGTCATCCGACAACATGGCGGGCGTACAAGGCGTACAATCAGCATCTTCTCTCATCAACAATGTGGAGAAATTAGATATAAACTCTTCCAATATGCAAGTAGAATGGAAACACTTTGCTACAAATCTAAAAATATTTATGCGAGCGAACAACTTTGAAAACGAAACAGAGGCACGTAAGGTAGCCATTTTGTTAGCGTGCATTGGAAGCGAAGCGCTGGAAATTTTTTATTCGTTCAATGTGGATATCGACAAAATTACCTTCGAAGAGCTACTCAAAAAGTTCGAGGAATATTTTCTTCCAAAAGTCAACATCACCATGGAAAGACATAAACTCTTCAACAGAAAACAAGGTCAAAATGAGGACATAGCATCTTATGCTACAGACATTAAGAACATAAGTCTCCAGTGTGGTTTTGAAGAACTGCGTGATAATATCCTAAAAGATGTCTTCTCATGGAACCTAAACAGCAATTATAATTATATAAGAGAAAAGCTTCTTACAAATGACCCAAAAACATTTCAAGATTCCATAGATTTAGCCAAGAAATTAGAAACGTCAAGGCAGCAAGCCAAAGTCCTTCAAGGGGAACAGACATCGTCGTCACAGTCATCTTCATTTGTAGGAAACGTCAACAGTCACAAAAAGTTTAATAATAATTTAAATCATTTTAGAAGGAGTTCACGTTCAGTCAGTCCAGCAAGATCAAGACATAGTCCAGTCAGTCCAGTCAAGCAAAGAAATGTCAGTCCGTCCATCAGTTCAAAAAATTGTCATCGATGTGGGCAGATACATCGAGTTCGTTGTCCAGCCATAGGAGTAATCTGCAGCCTGTGCCGAAAACCTAACCATTTTGCTAAGGTATGCCGTAACAAAAAACAGCTTAACACAATCTCTCAGTGTCAAGAAGTCAAACCTTTATTAATTTTGTCATGTGATGCAAATACAAGTAAAGATAGTGCTTTCAAAATAGATTTACTAGTCAATAAAGTACCTGTTAACTTCACTTTGGACACGGGTGCAGAAACGAACATTTTATCTCTCAGTGACTTCAAGAAATTAAATATATCGTCAGACATTTTACAAAAAAGTAACTACAAGCTTAGTACATTTAGTGGTGAAATCATACCAACAGTAGGTGTGTGTATTTTACCTATTATTCATAATAATCAGTCTCATGAAATAACATTTCATATTGTCGACTTGTCATGTAAAAATGTTATTGGTCACGAGACATGTACAAAATTAAAATTAATTAAAAGAATTCACATTGTCAAATTTCAGTCAAATCTAGAGCAAACAGATATTTTTTCTAAATATGCTGACTTATTTGAGGGTATAGGTTGTTTAAAAGATTTTAAAGCTCATCTTGTCCTAAAACCTGATGCAATCCCTTCTATTGATCCTTGTAGGAAAGTTCCATTCCGTCTTGTAGAAAACTTAAATAAAGAATTAGAGATATTGGAAAGAAATAATATAATAAAAAAGGTAGAAGAACCTACCGAATGGGTTAATTCTTTGGTACTTACCTCAAATAAAAATGGTAGATTGAGATTATGCATAGATCCTAGAAAATTAAATAATGCTCTTATGAGACCTCATTACCCTTTGCCTACCATAGATGAAATTAGATCTACATTGTCAGGTGCCAAATACTTCAGCACTCTAGATGCCAACAAAGGTTTCTGGATGATTCTTTTGGATGAACCATCCTCAAAGCTTTGCACATTCAACACTCCACAAGGAAGGTATCGTTATCTTAGACTACCTTTTGGAATTAATGCAGCTAGTGAGATCTTTCACAGTGAAATGATAAAAAGATTCAAAGATTTAGATGGTGTCAAAATAATGATAGATGATATTTTAATTTATGCCCCCGACAAAGAGACACATGACAGACGTCTAGAAAATGTTCTAAAAAGAGCTAGGGAGATAAACATTAAATTTAATAAAGAAAAGTCAGTAATCTGTAAACAAGAAGTCCGTTACTTAGGTCATATTTTCAGTCAAAATGGTGTCAAGGTCGATGAAAGTAAAGTCAAGGCAATATGTGATATGCCTACACCTAAAAATGTTAATGAACTACAAAGGTTTTTAGGAATGGTCAATTATCTAGGTCCTTTCATAGAAAATTTGTCACAAAAAACGTCACGACTAAGGTCATTATTGTCAAAAAACACTACATGGTCATGGTCACACGAACACAACACAGATTTCAATAATCTAAAAGATATTATAACAAAAACTCCTGTCTTAACTTATTTTGATCCAAATAAAGACATAACATTGTCAGTCGATTCGTCCAAAGATGCAATGGGAGCAGTCATTTCTCATAATAGTCAACCAATTGCTTATGCGAGTGCATCATTAACATCTTGTCAAAAATCCTATTCCCAAATCGAAAAAGAGTTGTTGTCAATATTGTTTGGTTGTACTAAGTTTCACCAATACATATATGGTCGTCAAACACTTGTCGAAACAGATCATAAGCCGATTGTCTCATTAATGAACAAACCTCTATATGACATACCACCTAGGCTACAAAGAATCATGTTAAGACTTCAACCTTATGATCTAAAAGTCATTTACAAACCAGGTAAATACCTGTATATAGCAGACACTTTGTCAAGAGCTGCGTTGTCAGAGCAAACTTTAAAAGAAGTAGACCAAGAGTTAGACTTGCACATAAACTCAATATCTAGTACATTATCAGTCAGTCCAGAAAAACTTAAAGAAATCCAAGAAAATACAGTCAAAGATGAAGTTCTATCTCAAATAATAAAATATTGTCAAGAAGGCTGGCCTGAGCACAGAAGATGTGTTCCAGTTTTAGTCAAGCCATACTTTGATTTAAAACATCAAATATATGTTATAGACAACATTGTGTTTAAAGACTCAAGTATAATATTGCCAACTAAGATGCGAAACTATGTAATTACTCTTTTACATGAAGGTCACCAAGGCATAAACAGTTGTATAAAATCTGCCAAAGGTATTGTTTATTGGCACAATATTAATAAAGATATAAAAAAATATGTTAGTCAGTGTCATACTTGTCTTACATTTCGCAGGAATAACAGTAAAGAACCTTTAATTCCCCATGACTATAAACTCTTAGCATGGAATAAAGTAGGAATAGACTTGTTTGAAATAAATAATAAAAAATATTTAATAGTCATTGATTACTTTTCAAAATATCCAGAAATTGCATTATTAAACTCAACGACTGCTAGTCAAGTAATTTTACATCTAAAATCTATATGGGCCAGGCATGGCATAGCATCCATTGCCATAACTGACGGAGGTCCTCCGTTTAACTCAAGAGAATTTAAAGATTTCTTAAACGAATGGCACGTTGAACACATAATGTCAAGTCCTTATCTGAGCAGATCAAATGGAATGGTAGAACGTTCAATTGGTACAATAAAAAATATCCTAAAGAAATGTTTTCATGACAATACAGATCCTTTTCTAGCTTTACTGCAATATAGAAATACTCCTAAAGACTGTCAGTATTCTCCAGCACAATTATGTATGTCACGAAGACTAAGGACTAAAATACCTATTTCAGATAGTAACTTAAAACCTAATATTCCTGATTATAGGAAAATAAAACAACACATTAGAACACAAAAACATAAAACTTCACTTTATTACAATAAACATGTAAAATCACTTCCATCTTTAAACCAAGGTGATAAAGTTTATTTCAAAAAACAACCACATCATGTTTGGACACCAGGTATCATATCTGAAGTCTGTCCTGAACCACGTTCTTATATAATATCAAGTCCAGAAGGTCAGTTTCGTAGAAATAGACAACACATTCTTTCTCCAAAATATCAACAAATTGAACAAAGTCCACCCAAGTCAACAGAGTCTATACTTGATTCCAACATTCCTTGTCCAGATAATCCAAGTCTCAGCGTTCCAAGTCCAAATAAACCAGCTTCATCCTCCAGTTCCACTACATCCACTCCTGTAAAACGTTCCAGAACCGGTCGTCTAATACGTCAGCCAGAAAGATATGGGTTGTAATATAACTAGTTCATAAGTTGTTTGTCATCCTCTAGAAATAAGTTTCATTGTTTTACTAGCGAAAACACTTGTTAAATCTATTTTAGACTAAATATGTTAAGTTTTCATTTGTTTTGTATAAAAATAAATTGTAAAACGTCATGTCAATGTCATCCGATAATAATAGTCAAGTTGTCAAAATTGCCACAGATACTAATGTAATTCTATCAAAGTTGTCAATGTCAAGTAGTGTTGTAAAAAAAAAAAATATATTAACGATAAATTCATTTTGTTCGGAGGAAAATGTATATATGTATTGTAAAACATAACTATAGTATAGTATAAATATATAATATGTTATAAGTAGGTACATGGTACAGTATTAGAAATGTTTGTCTTTAGTTCCGCTTCAATTTTTTTCTTTGTAAGGGAGGTGTTACACTATGGGTCGTATTAGTCTCTGTGTGTTATTAGTCTGTGGTACAAAATAAAAACCCTCTTCTCGATAGCAAGCTAATGGACGACGGTGTGTTTAATTTCAATCCTGACAAAATATTAAAACCCAAAAGTACAAGAAGTATCACCAAGGTCAAGTGCTTGTTGCATCCCTTTCACTTCAAGTGTTGTCTCCTATCTTTTAACAGTTACTACTGGATAATTGCCCCGCGCCGGTCGCGCGACGGTGCGCGCAGCTCGACGGCGGAGCGGTTCCCACTCGAGCCGCAATCAGCGGCCGCATCTCGAGAGCTTTACGACGCTCCTGCCGGCCACGGGAACATGACAGTTCATAACATATGTTAATTAACTTCTAGTGTCTGTAGAGTTATGGCTATATTAAACACTTTTCGTTATGGACCTCTACGAATGCATTTTAAGGTTTATGATGAGTTTACATCAAAAAGCTCTCAGGTTACGTATTCGATTGAAATGTCATTTTTTTTCACTACATAGCTGCATCTACAAGAACACGAAATAACCTATTTTAACGTGATATCAACAACGTTGGTTTTAATCCAAAAACTGGAAACCATATTCGCTTGATGTAGGTACAAAGCATAAGTAATCAAAATATAGCTTAATGAAGGGATCTCTTTGCCTTATTATTGAACGTCAAAAGAAAAAGTATTTTCTGTGTTATGATGCTATAATGTCAGACACGAGCAGTGGCCGGAGCAGAGAGCAGCTCCGCACTCGGCAGCGTCATGAGGCGAAGTTCGCTGAACGGGAAAGGAAGCGCGTTTTTGCGCGCTCGTGTCGGCGCGCCGCGCGTCGCGACATGCGCGCGTTTTTACGTCGCAGCTATTACGTATCGTAGGATGTGAACCGAGGACCTGCCTCGCCGGTGACCAAGCTATACACACACACTAGCAGTATGCCTTCCGTGATACATTTGACAGATAGTTACCTATTCTGCTTTAAGATAGGTTGATTAAATTATCCAAATTCTCTCTTTCTATTCAAGTTTATTCTCTCTTTCTAATCCAAAGTTCTCACTTCATGATCACTTTACAATTCTTTGAAAATTTATAATTATTACGCTTCTTCGATGGAGTACAATTTGCTTTTTTCTACACTCCTCGGAATTAATCAGCTCGGCAATATTTACAGAGTTCAAGAGGGTTGAGGAAAACACGACGAGGACAGGTTTCCGTAGTGATGTGTATCCTGGCTGAGGCCGCTGGAGGCGAGGTGAGGGGCGCGGGGTGGTGGGAACGGGAGCGGTGCGGCATATCGATGCATATTGTGACATATTGTGCAGCTCGTATACGAGCATGCGTCCGCGGAGCGCGTCTCTGTGCGGCCGATTTGTATGCTGCACAAGCACATGTATGTACAATGTACATTGTACTCTACTCACTCGGAAACCTTGCAAAGAATTGCGATCAGAGATGCGGGACTATGTACCTATACCTAAAAATGTTATTTATGTTAAATAAAATAAAATAAATATAGGTATGGTTTCAAACAAGAATGGCATTTGAGTTTTTCTCTCTCGTTTCCCATAGGACTCATAGCGAAGGTGAGTATGTTACACAGCTCCTATTGATATCCGAGGATTCTGGCTGCACTCTGCATCTGCGTCTCTCATGGAAGTCAACGATTGTGAGTAGCACGGACAGGCTATTGAATTTTTAATATTAAAGGATAAAATTAATTGCCAACACTAAAAGCCATAGGAAACTATAGTGAACCCATTACGTAGAAGGATTTGTTTACAACTGACATTCATAATTTGGGATAGCAGGATAAATTGAGCGGAACCAGTATTGAATGCTTATTGGATATTTGAGAGCGTTCCAACTCCAACAGTAAGAATAACACATTAAATGTAAAAAAGCAAAAGGCGATATGAGAGCGGGCCAGGTTCCCACGGGTGTCGGGTCGGCTGCCCGACGCCCGACGGCCGACACGCGCAAATGGCGTATCATCGTCCAATAATATTTGGTGTGGGGCGAGCAAACAGCGGGCGGGGGTCGGCGAGTGGTCGGCAAACCTCGGTCGCTCGGCCGCTCGGCCACTCGGCCGTGTTTGCGCACACCTGGTCGCTCGCGGCCACTCTTGTTTTTTCCAACGACCAGTTTTTTCTAACAACAAAGTTTGGGCCGCGTTAATTTGACCCTCGTTTCTCTAATTCCGTTTGTACAAACACAGCTCTCCGCTCGCTCGCCTGCGCCGCCTCTCCGCCGACAGGCTCCGCAGACGACGCGGAGTGCACTTCATGCTCGTGTCCAGCAATACCTACACATCTTCATGTTTTGAACGCAGTCCCCTGTTTACTTATCATGTCTCACCATTATTGTCTTTTAAGTAATTTATTTTTACTTATCTTACTTTCTAAAAGTAAAAACCATTTAATTCAGATACTTATACTTATCAGTTAGAAGGTACTAAGTAGGTAAGTATATTAATTGAAAAGGAAGCAATTCTTCATCTTCCTCCGTCGTTCCCCTAATTTTGAGGGACGTGGCTCTCCTTTGTATAATTATTATCATTCTCATTAGGTATGATGTTCCATTTTTCTGTGTTTTGTTGTGTGTGCTCGGTGAGGTAAGTAGCGGCCGCGCGAACGGCGCCGCAGACAGGCGTGTCGGCGTGTCGGGCGCTTCTCTCATCAAGCAGGTCTGACCAACGTCCTCGCTTCGTCCACGACATCATTGTGTTTTCTCCGATTACATAGTTAGGTGACCAGGAGGTTTTCAATATTGTTAGCAACACGGCCGCGCTGTGACCGGACCACCTACTTGCCTACTAGCGAGTCCTTCGTAGACAATCCTCATTTTTATTTTTAAGGAAGAATATAAGTAAATAGTGTCTACTTATTTAAGGGAATTCCTACGGAGGAGGACAAATACGTAATTGATTTGAAGTTTGTTTGTGGAGCAGTGATAAGCGAGGCCGAGGGGCGAGGCACTGGCGCGGGGCCACTCGCCGCATCCTAAACAAACAGCTAACAGCAAACAGCTAATGTGTTTGTGTCAGCGATTGGAATAACAATCACAAGTAGCTCACGAACTTCAACTTCCGTCTCACCTCGCTGGCCTACGCAGGTTGACCCCTCTGTTAGCTATAAACTTACAATGCTCAAATTGTGGTTTAAATACCTACCTAGGTTCCTTTATTGACCGCGCTCACAACACCTTGTCGAAGATACCAAAGTCTTTTGAAGATGCCACACGCACTTATTAAATAGACCGAGATTCCCAGAATGAAATTGTATTTGAATAGTTATTACCTGGCAGTGCAGGCGTATTAATAAAACTAATAACAAGTACAGCTCATATAAAAGAGAAAGCTGATTTGTGTGTGATCGTGATTTTGTGCGTCGCTCGGAGTCAGTGTGCTGTGAGTCATGTCGACCGGCGAGTGGCGCGGCCGCGGCGCGCGAGAGGCGACTACTGATGACTGACGATGTGCGGAATTTGGGATCCCTACAGCTGCTGTACACACACACAGAGTTACAGTTCACTCCGAAATAAAAAAATTACACTTGCTTTAACAGTGAAGAGAAACCATGATAAGAATTGTTCTTATCTAATCAATCTGTTGTGTTTTATTTGATTTCAAACACTCATTACGTTTTAGATATAGGTATCAATTTTGATACGGACATGTTGTTTTAAGAATATCCGAAGAGAGATTAATATTGAGGGGTATTAAGGAGTATATAAAAGCATTAACTCGATGTAATAAAATCAAATAGAGAACAATCATCATCAGAGCTATGTCTGCGGCAGAGCGGACTTAAATACTATTAGAGCAGGTCGTTACACAGTAATTAAGCATTGGATGCTGCGTCGTGCTCTAATGCGATTAAGATAATCCTTGAATTACATTTCACGGGGGGGGCAGAGCAGCTTGGGGAAGAGAAACAAACCTTTTGTTATAAAGCGAAGAAGATTAGTAGAACAACTTGATACTTGTACTAAGTAGGAAGCCGGAAGGTACTGTAACTTTTTATGATTTCTAGTAGTAAGTAGGTCTAGAGTTTGTTGTCGCCTGTTTTCAGTGCAATGTAAGATTTTCCGAACCCAGTGCACGTGGTAGACAATCCGACGCATAGCAATAGTTGTGCATCGTGAAATAAAACATAATATTTGAATTTTACTTATTCTAATTAAACAGATATGCTTTGCTCTTATTTCAGAGTCAAACTGTTGATATTTGAAATATCAAATCGGTTATCACATTTTATGATGCGGTTTTGTCGTGACAACTTTAACCGCAAACAAATAAATAACAACGGCGCAGAGCTGGCTCGGGGTGTAACAATAGCCGTTTGATGCAGGCTGTGGTAGATCGCGTCGTGCGCGTGCGCGCCCCACGCGGCGTGCGCGTCCATTGAACAGTAAACCTTCCACATTACAACATAATAACAATAGGTATTAACAGGTTTTATTGCTAACTAAATATTTAACTCCGTCGTAAAGCAAAATAAGTTCGTCGCAGCACATGTTCAAGAAACTATGACGATTCAATGTGACCACATCACCACCGACTGACGAGTGGATTCACTATTGCAGCTTTACTGCTGTGTTGATTAGGTACAGTTATTCTAGATTTGATGTGTAGTATCAGTTAGGTACTAGAAGCACCAAGTAAACTATTTATGTAGAGTTTGAGTCAAAATGTTACTTTAGTAGGAACAGGATGAATCAATATTGCAGCGATTCTAGTTAATGCTTCATCAGAGTTGACCAAAGTTTTGTGATGAAATGGAAAATGATATTAAACTCATTTAAAATTCAATTTAAATTCATTTATGCACATAAAATTATAACTTACGTATCGCCAAACGGCACCGCAGTTTATTGGCGAGTTAGCGCTCGAGTCGTCAATCAATTACTTAAGTACAAAAGTACGATCTCGAAATGTAACCTAGAAATTATAGCCAGTATTTCGCTACGACAACGAAAAGCATTTGTACTAGCAGTGAGGTACTCGTGTGGTGACGTAGCGAGTAGCGACACTAGCTAAGCCCTGTGGTGTAGCACTGCCCAGCTCGACTCCGTTAGCAGTCCCGTCACGCGCCGCGCCGCGCGCCGTGCGGGCACGCCGGCCTCCACGATCCTACACCGGCAAAAACTGACACTCAGGTATCATTGTCTTCCAATATTCTCAGTTTTGAGAACGATTTATCAATTGCGAGCAGCGCGCGCGCAAAAACTGGACTCGCAACAATTGAGGCAGCTTTCTGCTTTCGTTGCTCGCGTACCCATTTCATACTTCCAAGTTCCAACGTCCAAAATTATTATTTCCCGAAACCGACTCGGTATAATTGCTATATAAACAGTACAGGTATCCATATGAATTAGCTGGTTTGCTTCTTCTGTATCTTAACATGAATACATATGAGAATAGGTGCCTAAATCAACATTCAAGTCACTTGCAGAAAATATACCACAGCATCACGTCAGTGTATTCAGACACGATGTGTAATCAGCATTATTACTTACCTACTTATATACTCATTTATTGCATTTAGTACTTTCATACTAACAATAATAAAGCATTTTGATGTTGAAAAGTGTTTTTCAAGATATGTAGAGTAGGGCGATGTCGTGTCGGCTCTTGCAGCATGTGTAGGAACCGTGGCTGCTGTGTCACATTAGCGCATTCAGCTCTACGATCTTCAGGTTACAGGTAGAAATGACGCGGATTTGTCTTAACCAGTCGGCTAAAAATAAACAGGGTGCAGCGAGCGTTCCCGCGCCGAGATTGTGCCGGGAGCGGGGTGCGGGGGGAACACCGCCCGCCGCCGGGGAACCGGTCCCGCGCCGCGCCGCCGCCGGCGAGCCTCCGTGTAATTCTTTTAATTTGGAAATAATCAATGAAAGGATCATCTCTATCGAGTAACGCAGGTCTCGGCAGCCGCGCGCTGCGCTCCGGAGCGCCACGACTTCCGTAACACTATTTGGCGATAAAACACCGAGTCGCCTCGATCGTGGAGTAGGCACGGTTCGTTAGTAATAAATGAATGAGAAAGGATAATGTTAATAAGGTATCCTGTTTCCTGCGATTTAAATTCGAGAGCGGCGAGACTCGGCAGGCGAAACTGCAGCGGAAGAGCGCATGCGTACAGGTTGATGTCGGCGCGCGTGTGTGCGTGCGTGTGTGTGCGGGACCGGTCGTCGCCGTTCAATTTGTCCGACACAACACAGTGCACGCAACGCACAGAGCAATGTTATCATCCATCACGGCTCCCACTGCGGAGTGCGGACTTCATCACGATGTAGACCGACCCATGAATATCATGACTGTTATTGACTGATTCTATATTTATTCTCTCTCATACAAACCGCCGCAGTTTATATCTTGTTAATAGGTATAAGTTGTTCACTCAAATGTACTTAGGTACCTATTTACTTCGATTGACGAACGATGATGAAAATACATACAACAAGAATACAACATATTGTGTACCACCTTCCTGTGATATTGATACTTACTTACTTAATTAGATAACAACTTCACGGTGAAGGAAAACATCGCGAGGAAACCTGAGAGTTCTACACAATGTTCTCAAAAGTGGGTGAAGTTCGGCAAGCGTGGCGGACTATGGCCGAACCCTTCTCACTCTGAGAGGACACCCGTGCTCAGTAGTGAGCCGGCGACAGAATGACGATGATTTGTAATTTTTGCCATACCTATAACAAAATATCAAAAACCATTCTCTAGCGTTAACATTATCCATGTGTTTGTTATACGTACGCTACAAGGAGCTTACACAAAAACATTTTCCTTCCATTCAGGTACCTACCTACTGGCACTTCTGACTCAGAACTTGAGTGAGTCGTGTGTCTTTACTGTTCTGAGCCCTCGAGGCACAAATGCAAACACTTACAACAGTAGTACAATATGGCGGAGGGCTCGCTCGCTCGGGGCGCGTCGTGAGCGCGGCGCCGCACCTGCCCGCTGCCGCCGCGGGCTGTGGGCCAGCGAGTAGCGACTCGGGAACACCCTCCACTGGGAGCTTGCAGTACTATCGTCGCTATGTCGCTGTGTCGCTGTGTCGCTGTGGCCGTCGCATAGCGGGTGTAGCTGCAACTATTGATTCAGATGTAGTCAGTAGTTTCGTTCGGCGAAAATAATAAATTAAATGCTCTGTATTCCCTATCTCGTGGAAATTTTAAAAAGCCCCACTTTAGTCGATGCAAAATTTCAACTCTCTAGATCCAAGGCTGGGCGTCGATGAGTCAGTCAGTGAGTCAAGACTTTTTTATAGATATCACATTTTAGTAAACTTCAAATTCAAGGGCAGATTAAGTATTAGATAAAAATCAGCAAAACATCCTGATCCAATAACTGTGAGTAAGTGATACTTATCAAATTATTATTTGCCTTTATGGTAGATGGTTTATGCGCTATTTGGAGGCAGGATGGAAACTTAGAAAGCTTATAAAATTTTTATATAGATACTTAATAATACATAAAATTGACTTTGCACATATTGGCTGGCTTTATTATTTTAAAGTATACAAACTAGTGTTAACCTTAAAAATACTTGTAATATTTTTATCTTCAGAGAGCTCCATCATGTACTGAAAGTTATTTTTTGTTTTGTTTGGGACTCCCGGGCGTCGTAATCTAAATCACCGATAGGGAGGCGTCCCGAATCTATTACACTTCATGGCAGCCGTCTAATTTAATTAAAATCGTCAGCCGTATCTTAAAGCAAAGCACTATCCTCCCCTGGCACCCCCCGCCCCGCGCGCCTCCCCCTGGAGGCTGTTACCCCGCGCCGCCTGCGCCGGTATTTTAATTAAGCCTGCGCTCCTCGCCGCGCACACATGCGCACATGCTCCTGCACGCACACGCGCGCCGCGAGCCTGAGAACCTGCGCCTGCGCTGCTCGAGTGAACGACACGTGGCGACCTGCACGAGCTCACGTCGCCTGCCGCAGGGGAGGCTCCGGGTCCATGTTCCAGCTCTGCTTATCTAATCTCTAGGATAACCTGACAGACTCAACGTGGTGGATGATCACAGCACGAGGCACGAATCCCACCGAGCGATGTCGATACAGCGCAGCTATCGCAACTAATTACCCGTGACCGCTTCGATGTCGATATGACAAGGTTCTGCTTGTGGGTATTGGCTCCAGTCACACTCCACACACAGCACAAGGCTTCGAGCGGTGCAGGAGGCGAGGGCGCGCCGCCGTATTTGGCGCCACGTTCCCACGCCGCGCCGCGCCGCGCCGCGCCGCAGCGGAATTCACTTTCATTGCTATACGTGATCCGAGTTAATGATTGTGATTTGCATGATTGAACGTCCAAACATAGCAGTCGTTTTAATTGATCACAAATTATGCAAAGCGCGCTCTCTTTGCATGTCTTCAAACAGTTTTCGGTGGGAACTGAAGACGTTATTTAAATGAGAATTGGTTTCCAATTTTCCATGGCATCATTATTTCGTTAGGTACCTACCTTACTTCAGTTTTCCTTAGTTTCCTCAGGCACACAAGTAACTTCTCGCTGAAATGCGTAGAGGCGCGCTGTACGCGGCCCATGTACGACCTTGTTACCGCGAACCATCGCGAACTGACAAGTATGAAGATGCTTACCTACTAGCATTTAGCATTAGATCTACTATTTTGCATATACTTCATTAGATAGATTCTTTAGAACTGCGCCTCACTCATTGAAATGTACGCATGGAATAGCGCTGGGACGACGATTACTGATAGAATCCTGCCAGTTCTGCAGTTGTTCATAAAATGTAATTAAAATTATGCAAGTAATGGTGTTCAACTGTGAGCCACAAGTCCACTCGTGCCATCATCGCGTTAATTGTCGCCCCTCCCCCCTCTCCTCCCCCATGTGATCCTGCTACGCTCCGCGCAAGAATGGTAATTGAGCTGCTGTTTATTTGCGTGAGAACAATGTCACTCCTGGCGCTCACAGCTACGCGGTGTGTCATACAAGATACACTTCATCTTACGGCCGTTTATGATTTCGCAGTTTTGTCGCTCGCTTGTCGCGCAATCGTTCGGTCTCTCGAGCAACATAATTGTCGCCCAGGATAGTTAACATCATCTATTCGGGAGTTGACCGCTTCAGAAACTGATAAGTAGCTCAGGCGACAGTTGTAACTACAGTAAGGCCAGCCTACGTAATAATTTGTTTACCAAACAGTTCACTTACGACATCTCTCTACAACGATAGCCACGTCCGCGTCGCTCGTAAAAGGGTAACCTCATTGTCCGGTGGAAGCCTCGCCCGCGGCGCGCAAGGCAAGGATCGTATAGTCTGCCCCGTCGTGTTTTGTCTCCTTTACACGACATTGAAAGGAAATAGTTTATTTGTTTGAATATGGCTGGACAAGGTGTTTACAATACAGTAACAGTTCGTTACGAGGAGGTAGGCAGGCGCCCTCGCTTGTTGTCGGCGCTGGAATTGTTTTCACGCCGTTTTTACAGAAGTAATGAGTAGCGGGGACGTGGCACGGACACGTGTCTTCTCTGTATGGTTACCATCATGGCGTCGATTACATACAAATGTAGTTGTGTGGAGCGTATGTAGGATGCCATGCGCCAGCGCCACTGTCACGTCATCGCCACGTCACCGGCCACTCCCGCCCAGACTGCACTGTGCACAGCATCGCTGCCCATATTACTTATCCGGGATATAGTTACTATAGACACCTGCAGCCCCGCAGAGTTTCCCAGAGAGAGAGATGGGATTCTTAAGAAACCTAAATCCACGTGGATGAAGTTATGGCCATCATCTAGTAGGTATAATTTTGCGTCCTGGTTTTTCGTATTTTTGTTACATAAACACAGAACTAGGCTGGACTATTATTGGCGCGATAGTACAAGTATTTTACATTATAACAGATCATAGCCTGGCTACTGTTATGTATGTAGGTACAACAGTTTTGTGTAAATACTCAGAGCTGTCATAAAGTCTCAAATTCATATTAGAACTCACTGAATAATTTAGTTAGGACCATCGATGGTTAGGACCAGAGAGCCTGAGCTGCGCGGATGCGATGGTGACAGTTTGTGAAGTTGTCTCGTTTGAGGTGAAATTTTACTGTCCTTGAAAGTCGGAGGAGCCGCGCACTATTAATAACATAATTTTATTGGTTTGAGCTGCAGCCCTGCGATCCCTGCCGTGATAACAATACACGAGCCGGCCTGAATCCTGCTGCTTTGCTATGCAAACAAAATAATAAACGATCAGATTTTACATGTGGGTTTATAGAATTTTATCCAAAAAAGCCAGGATGGGTCAGCGAGTGGATACAAGTAATTAGTCAAATTAGTTATTTTTGATGGTACGGTATGTATAAAGTAAATAATGAAGTAGTCAATTTGCGAATCGCATACAATGTTTAGGCAGCGGTCATAGGTAGGTAGTCGCGAGTGGCGACGGATGCGTCTCCGCGCAGCGTCCTTCCGCCCATTTATCTGCCACTCGCCGCCGCTGCTGCCTGCTCGCCGGCCGCATTATACTGTCGCCCCCCTCCCCCCTCCCCGCCTCCCCGCCTCGCTCCCCAGATCATTAGCCGATACATGACAATTAGAGACGTCTCAACTACATGCCCGACCCCTGACTCTCAGTCATTGGAATTGCTGATACGCGCAGAACGATTTTGTACCGAAGATATTGCAACATACCTACAACAGCTGCTGTTGTCAAGTTTGACTTCACGAATTAATGTTCTAAGACTTAGGGTCATTCGAAGCACAGAAGTTATCGTTATTGTTAAACTTGTTCTCCAAAAACAAGCAAAATGGTTTGTAGAAATCTGTATTCTTATCTTATCTCGACAATTTACGATTAATTATACTAAATCAAATTGTTAAAAGTTTAAGAATTTTGATTTATGCAACCCATGGCTCACAAATCAGAATACGTAATAGTACCCACAGTGGCTTTTCTTGGTGGTCAAACTTTGTCAAAGATTTGTCACTTTAGATCTGTGATCAATTGACCCTTAGAGCCAAATTACACGCAGCACTATCCACAGCGAAGAGTTTCGTGTATCTAGTTCTGCTGTAAAGTTTTGTTCCAAGCAAAACAAACAACATTTTTACATACACAATAAGTTCGCTGCGCAAGTTTCGGTCTGTCGCCGTCCGACGTCGCCACAACTCAACTGTATAAAGCTATTGAAATCAAAATGTCCTTGGATACAGCCCTCATGGCTAACTGATAAAGGCCGAAAAAAGGGCCGAATAATTGTCTCATTGAAGAGCAAGCTACGCACTTATTGAGTGAGGGGGATATTATGAGTTACATCACGTACTTACCTAGTTTATGAGCGCGTTTCGGGCTCGCTGCGACGCTGACGGCCGGGCTCGCTGCGACGCTGACGGCCGGGCTCGCTGCGACGCTGACGGTCGCCCTCGCGCCGACGTCGGGCGCTGACGCCGCGCTTAAATAGTTCTTGTGTCGAGATCGAGATAACAGTTTCGGTTCGATCAGATAATAATATTAAAAAAAATATGAGCCCGAACGCATTTCGTTCGCGACCGATGCGCTGACCACTCCACTCTGCCGTATGCCGCAGCCTCGCGTTGTAATTGTTAGGTGCCTTTATCATATTTTCGCTTACACTACGTAAGATATTTTTTGGCAGTTCTAATATTTCGAAGCCTTCGCTATAGAATGACAGGAACGTCGTCGTTTCGGCTGATGACTGCGATAATTACTTATAAGAAAACGTCCAATAGAAAAAAAAAGCAACTGGATGAAATTCATAACAATCCAAAGTGCTCTAGTTCTATATTGAAAAGTATTGCTCTGCTATCAAGAAATTGATCTCAAAGATGCAAGTTTTCTCGTGATGTTTTCGCGCGGTCAAAAACTTATTTTTCAAAGAAGCATAAAAAAACAAATAACGACAGTTATAATCTTTTTAAAAACTTATTTAACAAGTAATATGTAAGTAGGAGTCCACGCCACTCAACAGGAAACTATAATAGAACATATTGAATTGAAAGTAAGATGATAACAATGTACTATAATAACATCAATGATCGGCATCGACTTGGCTCCGGCGTCCGGCGCAGGCGAAAACTCGCACAATGCGCTGATTGCCGCGAGCGGCGACTGCGCCGGCGCAGACCGCGTGCGGCGCCGCGCACCGGCACCGCAGGCCAGGGGCCACTGCAACCTTGCACTTAACCAATAACGTGAACTGTGACTTTAGTAGTGTGGTTTTATTGAATTCAGAAATTCATATTAATTATACGGTTTTCCCTAGGGCTAAAATCCTTCGGCGGCGGTTCACATGTCGGTGGCCTTGCCGGCTGCTCGCGAGTCGGCGCGCGGCGTCGACAGTATCCTGAATCCAGTGAGCGACGCCATTCAGTACCGGCCTGAGTTGATACTACGATTGAATATTATTTAAATACCTCATTTTTTAATGAAGAAAAACTAAACGAAAGCTCTAAAGCGTTTCCTAATTGAAAATGATAACAATCGACTCGACGATTTTAACGCTTTACGCCTATTTTGAAGAATAAGTTCAATAGAAGCGTCGGAAACTTGCTGTTGATAACTAGGTACAGTAGGTAGGTACCTAATTAGAAATGAAAAGTTTGACTCCACATTCCTACTTCTCGTCCGCCCCGAACCCAGCCTGCGCGCCGCGCTGCGGCCAGCGGCCAGGTGCGCGTTGCGCAGGCGCAGGTAGACAATTAACACCCATTGTGCTGCTCATATTATCACTCTCGCCGCTCTCCCTGATCGGATGCTGTGTTTCAACTACCATTACTTACCTACATTATGGTTGTTTTGTGTAACTTGCAACTCGGAAATATTATAATTCTGAATGATTTTATAGGATACTTATTATTAAATGTTAATAATTAATTATTATTAGATAAAATTACAAATCATATTAACTATTCCTATTTCCATTTTGTATCTACCAGAAGTAGGTACAGTAAAACGTAAGTGTTAAAGTTCAGTGTCACAATTTATAAGACGTAAAGCTGGAAATCGTTTATTTAATTTGTTAGGTCAATGTCATTGTATGTTGAATTGTTACTCTATCTGAATATCTACGATTGTGTACGAACGTCGCATCGTACGAAACTCACAAACGTCCTCATGACAAATGAATCCTTATGAAAATAAATCACCGGACAAAGTAGTCCCTCGCGGCGATAGTAATCTCGAAATGGCATTAGAGTCGTGAAATCAGTGTTGCCAGTGGCAGATAGTCAATTGTAACACGAGACATCTCAAAATGTAACAATTTCACGAGAAAAGTAACATTTCCTTATTTTTCGTGGAAAATAAAAGTAATAAGGTACACAGGTTAATATGGCACTTTATTATACAAAAATTTAAACAGTTTTCTTGTCCCATTAGTTAAGCTTAAAAAGAATCGTAATAATAATTGTTGATTGAATAAATTGACTGCTGATCCTGAAAAAGAAAAACAAATCAATATGTAAAATAATAATATACCAATGGATTTAGAAATGTCTTTAAATAGCTATAACTTATTTTGTTAATCAATTTATAATACAAGTGTAAATTAAAAATTTATATCACCCCAACAAGTGAAGGTTACATTAACTAGAAAAGAGCTGATAACTTTCAAACGGCTGAACCGATTTTCTTTGATTATAGCTAAGAACACTCTCCATCAAGCCACCTTTCAAACAAAAAAACTAAATTAAAATCGGTTCATTAGTTTGAGAGCTACGATGCCATACACAGATACACACGTCAAACTTATAACACCCCTCTTTTTGGATCGGGGGTTAAAAAGATTAAAATCGTCTAATATCGGGCGATCTGGCAACACAGGACTGTTTGAGTTTGAGAGGCTACGCACTAGGTGGACTTTGTCTGTGTAGCGTTTGATGGCGCGCGTGTGGTGCCTTTTTGGAGCGTTTTTTTTTTTTTTGTTTAAAGTGGCTGGTTTTTGTGTTTCACTGGCGTTTTTGGTGCTAGAACCATGCTGGAACTAACTGGGAAGCGCTCTAAAGGGGTGCCGTGCGTATGTCGGCGAGCGCCGGCACAGACGATGTCCTTACTTATATAGTTTCCCTAACTTAAAAATATCTTCAAACTTGACATTGGCTAATCTTTGTAAAGCCAGACGAGAGAATAAAAAAAAACGCACTAGGTAGGTACGCAGTGAAGAAAATTACGCGGGAATTTCAAATTCGTTTTGTTAACTGAACAATACTAGGTAGGTACCTAACTACTTACCTTGGTCTCAGCAAAGAGATCGATAGATTCGATAGCAAAACTCAAATTTTAGGTTACGCCGGCCGGTATCTACTCAGCTCGCTCTCATTCCTGTAAAGAAAACCGAAGTTACCTACAACAATAACTAAGTAGTAAATAGCTAAATGAACTTCTGGAAACTAATGTGACTTAATAATAAGATGACAGTCAATACAAAAACGAACTGCTTTCAGTTGCAAATACTATGACTTTGTTTTTGCATTACTGATTCCCTAATTAGTTAACTACTTACTTATTTACTTAAAACTACATTGTATACAACATTTACTTACCAAGCAAGTAGTGTTAGCAACACATATACACAGTCGATAAGGATAACGAACAAACCAATCACTTTCGAATTTTGACGAAATAAAGATACAATTTTTGTTTGTACTTAGATACCTAACTACCTACAATATCACTACCCCGCAACGAATAACTTTTTTTTTCTCTCGACTGGCTTTATACTGATTAGCCAATGTCAAGTTTGTAATTATTTACAAGTTAGGAAAACTATATGTATAAGAATGGACTTCGTCTGTACCGGCGCCCGCCAACATACACGCGGCGCCCCTTTAGAGTGCTTCCCAGTCAGTTCCTTGGTCAGTTCCACCACCAATAAACACTAGCAGAACACAAAAACCGGCCACTTCTAACAAAAAAACACTCCAAAAAGTCACAACACGCGCGCCAGCAAACGCCACCACAGACGAAGTCCACGAATAACTTTATTAGCCAAAACTTGGCCAAAACAAAGTTGAGTCACAGAGAAAAACAAACAAAACACTTTTTTAATCACAGAGTAATTACAAAACAAAGTGAACTTAGACCAATAACTTAGAGAAAGTGAAAAAACGAAAACTGTTTTGGATGCGTTCCGTTTCACGATTATTTTTGGTTTGCTGGGAAAAATTTGAATATTTTTATGAAGTCCTAAAAGTAACGTAAAGTAACATTTTGAGTCGTGTAACATGGAGGAAACATGAGGGGGTCAAAAGTAACGTAAAATGTTACAAAAGTAACATTCTGGCAACGCTGCGTGAAATGTAACCGGGGCCCGGCGTCGGGCGGCGTCGGGCGGCGGCGGCCGGCGGGGCGCAGCGCCAGTGCAGGCCCGAGCCCCGCGCCGCGAGCACGTCTCCTGTTACGACTTGCGCCTGCGACCGCGACCCGACGACGACGACCGCCAGTACAGTGGTGTGCAGTGTTGAGTGCAGTGCTCGGCCGGCATGGCGGCTCGCGGGCGGGCGTGCGCGCGCGCCGCGCCGGACCCTCGCTGACCCCATGCGCGCGCGCGCGCCGCGGCCCGCGCCGCTGCTGCTCGCCCTCGCCCTCGCCGCAAGCCTGCAAGTACGTGCGGGACCCCTACACAACCCCGACCTTACCATCCTTGCAGCTCCCTCAGCTGGTGCTAAAGTGCTAGTGGTAGTGTTAGCTATCGTAGACTTGCAAGGGGCCATACTTCTTTGTTATTTGAATCGTAGTCACTTGACAGCTGGCTAGTGACTAGCACCGATTTGGAAAGTTTATCAGACCAAGAAGAATAATCGCCAAGATATACAAATAATGCTTACGATAGTGATACTAACTACGGAACCCTAAAAAGGAAACATACAAATATCATTTTTAGTATGTAAATATTAGAATAAACCTAGTCCAAAATATTAATAACACATAATCAATAAAAACAATAATAATTGATCTAACAATTAAAACAAAAGTAAACTTGTGAGAATATCCCCATAAGTGAGTATTAGTCGGTATTAGAAAGAATCTACAAGTAGAAAACACTTACAATATAAACAAAACAGTAGATTAGAGTACAAATAAAACTAATTGTATACATTTGTCCAACACTCGTGTAACCCTGACTCTGAATTCAGAAAAAAACAATAGTAAGTAGATTGTAGAGTTCAAACAAAATAAACTTGTACCTATGTACTTAAATTTCTCCACCAAATCTCGATTTCATAATGATATACTTAAATAAGTTACCTTGAATTATGATTTAAGGTAAGTAAATGCTTCAAGTACAGAAGTAGACCATCCGTCATTACATCATCATCTTACGAATCCAACAAGTGACCATCAACAAGTGCACAATGTTTAATTATTTTGAACAAATAATAAGCAGATAATTTGACTTTCAACTTTTTAGATAAATTTAATCTACCTATTTTGATTATTTTGAAAAGCGTTACAATTTTGGAAATTTTCCCACACTAGAGAAATCGATATGATTTTTTTTACTTTAATTAATAGATCAAGAAGCATAATCTGCGGCCGCCGCAGCTACGACGAACTCGATTACGACGAGCGATAGCGACGAAACCAGATCCTACTGCGCCTCATAAACATTAAACAAGCACTTAAGGATGTTCATTTTAAATAAATCATTCATAGAAGCGTTAAACTCGTTTTCAACCAAAACGACAATTTATTCTGATCACAATTTTAGATTGTAAAGTTAAAATCAATTTTTCGCGTATTTTATTATATCAGTACTATAATATATTTATTTAAAATACTTTCATCAACAAATGATGCATGAAGGACATCTTAGGAGTCTCGCATTAGTTTAACCTCTATTAAGTAATCATCGAGTTGAGAACGTTGACGATGTGTCTGGGAAACCAGAGTCAAACTGGTCATCACAACATTTCCTATTATACTTACCTATTATTACATAAAAAAAGTTTTGAAATCGATTCAGATTAATAAGACTCTTTCGAAATACCTACATGCGGGACATGCAGCTATCCAACGAAGTTGATCAAGCAACAACAGTGCAACGTTGTTATTCTAATCGACGTTTCGAAGGCAGTTTTGAATCTTTCATGAATATTATTGCCATTATAGGATAACCATATTTGACAGCTTAATTAAAGCAACGAGGGTCCTGACTTCTGAATACGCCCTCGTTTGATACTAAGCTCACAGTAAACTAAACGAGGCATTCGTTCGATATCGGATTGTAGCTGTTGTGCAGCGTGGCGTGGCGTGGCGCGGCGCGGTGCAACAGGTGCGGCGTGTTGTACGCACGCGGGGCGCACGCCCGGCGTGACCGCCTAATGCGCTCAATTGGAGACAATGTCGTATCGTACCTACTCTATATTAGATTTAGTTAGCAAACTTGCTTTCATTAAAACAAATAACATTAACTTACATAAACTTCCCTCTTGTCTGCACTAAATGCATTGCATTCAAGACTTTCAAACTTTCAAACCTAAAAAAGTAGTAAATGTAGAAAATTGATTTGTAGAAAGAAACTTTGAAATATTTGAGATTTGAAAAATCTAAGTAGCAGTAGATAGCCACAAAATAAAACTTGATAAAATTAGTAGACCTCCTAATAAAATACCAATTACTGCTTGAGGCGTGAATAAAAATAACAGTAATAGAACATGTTAGGTAGAAGAAAATTTTTGGCGAATAATGTGTTTAAACATAAAATATCCGAACCGGAACCTCTCCTCAACACTGATAACGCCCCCAATGTTACAATTCGTGCTCTACACTCTTTACATTGGACGCAAGGGGTTGAACGTTGTTTCTCTTTTGCAGTGTTTTCATGTTTGCGGTATTCTTACCTAGTTGAAACGTGCAAATCACTATTGTAAACCTCAGAATTACAGAATGTCACATTTAAAAGATTGAATTCAAAAGTATTAGAAACCTAAACTAATTATAAGAAACCAATAGATATATTAAATGTCTTTAACATTGTTGATGTGTAATTCCTACGAATTGTGTCCGTGATATTTATCCAAAAAGAGTTAAGAATTCCGACAACATCATAAAAACACTTGGGTTATCGCGATGTGATGTGACCCACACACACACACACAGTACACTATTATCAGCCGAGGCTTGTGGCGGAATACAAATCACCGTTATGTGTTATTGATGCTTAACTCCATGTGTGCTAATGAATGAATGTTACGTCGCGTCACCGACCGCAGGCTGCCAGTCCACCGGAGCGAGGCTTAGCTACGAAATATGTACAGTAGAATGCTGTTCGCGTGGATATAATTATGTAGGTTTTTTAAAATCCCTTTGATTTTCCGGGACAAAAATAAATCTACCTTCATTCTCAGCTAAGTCCATCCAGTAGTTTTTGCGTGAAAGAGTAACAAACATACACACGAACTTTTGACTTTATAATATTAGTGTGAATGTAAGGTTTACTAGATTGTAAGCACAACCATAGAAATAAAGGCAAGAAAGACAAGTTTTGAAAAGGCAAGGTATATTTTCGGGTTTAGCGTCGCAATCTCTTAACAATTCAAAATGGTGCTAATTTACTCGTTAATTACGCTTAAAATATCCAAATGCAAGTGAACAGTAATATTTCATGAAACTTTACCATACATTTACATGAAACTATATCTATAAATTAACATGATGAATTTGAATATTATGAGGCACATAGGGTTTTATTTGGAGAGGCTGTCTCTATAACACTTCACTCAGTTGAACCAGTTGAATAAGATGAGTTTAGCTGATCGGTAATTAGTAATTTGAACGATCCCACCGCTGGGCATAAAATAAATCCCACATATCCCCGGTGGGAGCGCAGCTAACTGCGGGACGACATACGACACGGCGTGCGACGTCGGCCGCCATCGATTATTCCAATTTATTGATCGTAAGAACCTTATCTAAACCAGTTTGTCAAATTAACTTTTCATTGGAACCCAAAGTTGCAATTTATACTTTCTGAGTTATTTGATTCCATTATGGAAATCAAAAATTAATCGATTATTATGATTAGGTAGATAAGTAGGTACAGACTCATTTATAGCTTTCTATAACGAAGTTACGGTTTATTTGTAAGAAATTTACATGTTGGATGATAAGTGAAATTAATTAATAATATTTATTAATGAGAGCTATCAATTTTTAATTCTGTATCAACCTAACTGAACTATATATTGGGTTCATCCATATAATATCATAAAGCCAAAGATATTATAGTAGTACATTAAACTCTAGGCTCAAACTGCAATAAACACAAGTGCATAAATTAACAAATTAACATACTTCGCGGCTCATGCCGGTTAGTTAGTTATATATCACTTCTAACTTAGTTAGTTATATATCAGACATCGCTGAGATTGTAGATGCTACTGGCGAGGTACATACAATTTACACTGATTTTCGAAAAGCATTTGATATGGTGAATCATGACATTTTGTTATTAAAAATTGAGTCTTTGGGAATTCATGGCTCATTGTTACGTTGGTGTCTCATCTTAAGAAATCGATCGCAACTTAAATGGTATTGTCTTATGAGATAAAAATATCATCGGGTGTTCATCGAGGATCATATCTAGGTCCCACATTCTTTTTAATTTTTATAAATGATTTGGCACGTAAGTTAAATTCTGAATTCAAAATGTTTGCAGACGATATAAAAATTTACAAAAAAACTATTAACAGCCACGCTGATGTACAACACTACAAAATGATATCGATGCTGTTCACTCTTGGTGCACTACAAATGGTATGTCCTTAAATATTGAAAAGTGTTTCCACATTAAATTTACCAGAAAAAAAAATCCGGAAGACTGTGTCTTTAAAATAAACAAGGTTAGTCTTAAGGAAGTTTATAGTATGAGAGACCTTGGTGTTATTGTAGACTCGGCTTTAAGTTTTCGTCCACATATCGAGCAAATAACATCTAAAGCATCAAAAATATCCGGACTGGTATTCAGTCAAATGAAAATATTTAAGGACCCAAGTTTATCTATACTGGTCTTCAACAGTGTTGTCCGTAGCATCCTTGAATATTGTAGCACGGTATGGAGTCCAGGGTATCAAGTTCATTTTGATAGAATAGAACGAATTCAAAAAAGGTTTCTATACCATCTAACTTACAATGACTTCAAATGTGATAAATTGTTTTCGTGCGAATCTCGTCTCTCTTACTATAACACGAAATCTCTTAGAGACCGTAGGAAGATTACGGATGTCATTTTTCTGGCAAAGCTAATGAAGGGTCTCATTAATGCGCCTGAGTTACTTGAACGCTTGAAGTTCGTTGTGCCCCGCGACTGTAGCCGCTTACACAATCGCAAGACGTTCTGTTTGCCTCAAACCAAAACCAAGCTTGGCCATCATAGCTATATAGAACGCAGTCTCTTGCAAATCAGTTACAGAGATGTTATAGATATCTTCTGTGACAATATACCAACAATAAAAAGTAAGTTAAGTACACAGATAAGTAATAATTGTTAGGAAGTACTTTGTTAAGCTTTTTTCTATTTTATTAGTAGCTGTTCTGGATAGTTTTGTTCTTGTTAAGTTTATTTGTGTTGCGCTGTAGTTTTGTACTTACATATTTTAATCGTGCATGCCGAGTCCACATCCAGGAGACACAATTGCGTACCTGTATCTTTGTTCATGAATCATCTTGTTTTCTTTTTTACAATTGTAGTCAGTTTTGTGGACTGAAAAAAAAAACCTGAATGTTGATGAAAATTGACATAAAGGTACTTAAGTTGCGTTCTGGGGATGGTTTTACTGCGAAAATACAAATGACATGAGATGAGGAAGACTTTGAGCTTCCAGAAGACATATTGGAGATGTCTCTCAACCAGTTCAAAATTTTCATAAAACGTAAACTGATTGATAAATCCTATTACAATGTGAAGGACATCTTAGCAAGGATTGCGTCAAAGGGGAGCCACGATCCTCAAAATTGAGGAAACGACGCAGGAAGAACAGCCCAGCGTGAAACATTCCCAACTTTGAAAGCTCTTGTCCACTCGCTCCGCATACGTACGGCTGGTACGAGCGATTCCTGACGCGGGTCAATGACGCGGCCGCGACCGGCGCGCATACATTTACATGCATTCACTTACTAGTCACTACTGCCGTACCGCAGCCAGCGCCAAAACTAAACTGCTGCATTTCTCTGATCTATATTTACTACCAGGTTTAGCTGTGGAAGTCGACACTGTCCGGATATTGGTGGCGTATAAAGCTTCTAGTAAAAATTGCCAAAAATGTATTATTTGCGCTGTGAACGTTCAGCAAAAAGGTCTTAACTTTATCAGACGCACTTAAAATAGCGTGTCTTTATTTTGATTTCGAACACACACTGCCGTTAACGCCTCAAAACTCAAAAGCAGTGCGCCAATTTATTACAAGTTACACTAAAACGAGTCCCGCGACAACATTCAGTAGGTAAAATAATTTAGGAACTCGTTCGAACTTCGAGCTAGGTATTTTAAAGAAGCACTTTCCATCGAGCGGCTCGTCAGACGTAAGTAGTTTTACAGCGAAAGCCTACCTCGCATGCAAAAAGCCCTTCTTTGAACTTTTGAAAACAAGTTGATCGATAAGTTAAGTTTAATTAGTCTGATAAATATTCAAGTATGTGCCTTAGAAAGTTCACCTCCATAAGCACTTCCTCCGAGTGTTAATTAACGCATGAGTTAATTATTGCGGTCGCCGCGCATCGCTCGACGTCTTATATTCACTACCGAAAACGTCGCGACGGCATTTAAATGAAGTCGCGGCGAGGGCTATAAACGTACAGACTACAGGCGCTGGCGTCGCCTGCGCAGAGCGAGCTGACTTCCTGCCGCGCCGGGCGCCGGGCGCCGCCGCCGCTTCCGCTCCCAGGCTCCGCGCGCTGCGGAGCGAGCCGCCCTCGACGAGTATCGAAAGTGTCAACGCATTACTCGTCTTGGCCATAAACAATCCAATTATTTAGCCACTTAGCCAGTCTACGACCGATACTTGTATTGGATACTGCCGTGAGACTGCAATAGCCCTGCTGTTGCTCGGGACGGACTCAGCTATTTAATACTAAACGTAAATGCAGTTTGAATATTTCAAATTTTCTTCGGGAAATGTTCTAAATGATGTTAAAAATTCACACAAGCGGATAATGACCCAATTTGTAGAAATACAAGGAAAATCTTTGTTGTAACGGCCCGTTCACACATGGGAGTCCGTTTTACTGGTACGTTTTTAACGGATACGTTATAAATTTATGCTCTGTTCACACATAGGCACCGTATAACGTTCAACGGATCCGTCATTACTGGATGCGACGTGTGAACACAAAACTCGCAGTATACCGCCGCTATACTACAAAGATGGATCTATCCGTTAAAATTCTACGTATCCGTATATTTTTACTGTTCCGTCGTCCAGTATTCGATGACAAAACGGAATGTCATTTTTTTACGGAACGATATTGTTTACTGTATACAGAATACTGTGCCATGTGTGAAGTCGCTCATACAACTACATACGCCATCGACGAAAAAAAAACGTACACGATAAAACGGAACAGTAAAACGGAGACATGTGTGAACCGGCCGTAAGTGAAACAAAGTAGTGTAAAGCTAATTCCTTCACCATTAACGGCCGGTTCACACATGTCTCCGTTTTACTGTTCCGTTTTGTCGTGTACGGTTTTTTTTCGTCGATGGTGTATGTAGTTGTATGAGCGACTTCACACATGGCACAGTATTCTGTATACAGTAAAAAATATCGTTCCGTAAAAAAATTACATTCCGTTTTGTCATCGAATACTGGACGAACGGAACGGAAATATACGGATACGTACAATTTTAACGGATAGATCCATCCTTGTAGAATAGCGTCGGTATACTGCGAGTTTTCTGTTCACACATCGCATCCAGTAATGACGGATCCGTTGAACGTTATACGGTGCCTATGTGTGAACACAGCATAAATTTATGACGTATCCGTTAAAAACGTACCAGTAAAACGGACTCCCATGTGTGAACGGGCCGTAAGTTACGTGTCAGGAAAAATCTCTGACAAGACGTTCTTCATTTGATTTTTGAGTTTAAACTAAGGAAGTTCAACACTTGGATGAATTAAACAAGTTCAACACAAAAGATAAACTAAACGGGTATCCTTTTTTCCACCATTTTTCTAACCATTTTTCTATTGTATAATAGAAAAATGGTTAGCTGCATTCAAATATCAACAAAGGCGGAACATTTTCACTAAGTAGAATAAAAAACTAGAATAAATTTTGGTACTTAACAAATAATAAACCTAAATATATAATAAAACTTTTGATTCAAACAAAAACTAGGAAAACTTCTAAATGTCTTATCAGAACCCGTTTCTCACTGAATCGTTATACTTTAAAGCTGAGACAGTGATCTCATGTTACATAAAACGCGAGTGAGAGGCACTAGAAGCGAAGTCAAGTGTATTTTAAAAAGCCATAAATCTGATATAGAATGTAAGGTTGTCCACGTCACTCAGTTCTGTCTCCGCGGGTCGATCTCGCTGACACGCTGCTACGGGGCGTGGGAACATGCGCGCGGCATGCATATTCATGCCGCGCGGGCGCATGCCGACACTATATCGAGACAGCTATGCGCCCGAGCCTTATACGAGCCGCGCGAAAAACGCGCCGCGAACCCTTAAGGGAAGTCCTTAATTGAGGACCCGAGCGCCGTACCGACGAACTCCGTACTACAAGAAAAACATTTAGACGTAACATATTGAACTACTTATTAGCTAACTTGGTTCACTGCAGATAGTAATTATATCTCGTACTACGACTAATCTCTTTGGTCAGTATTTTGCTGCTTTGTTAATCATTTTGTTATTACTTTGAAATTGATTTAAATGTAATGATGAAAATACCAAAAAGTAGGTAGGTATTGACGCGGACATGACGCGGCATGCTGCAGTGCGCTACCTCGGCGCTGTCAGCCACATATATCACGTTCTTCTCATGAACACTTACTTGTTGATACAATTATGCCATTGACAATATAGACACGCAACGAGGCATACCTACTCATTACTAAAACGATACTCGTATCTAATGAATTTGTTCGTCTTAAATTCGCTACTTTATTGACCGACTTTTTTGAACGAAACTCCTCAATGGATAAGAGAAAACCCCCGACACAAAAACTTCTAAAAAATATAAGTAAGTGTGTATTGGCAATTTAAGTTTAATCTAATTAGTAAAGTTTTTATCCAAGCGCTCTCGTCGCGTCGGGGGACTGCCAAAGGTAACAGGCACAGCTTTGAAAGCCATCTGTTTTAGAAAGAATAGGTTACTGAAATCGGCACTAAATTACAAAATAAGTACTTACATTTACTTAATTAAGTAAACCTCATTGATTTAATTGCAGTGAGGTGTAGTGCCCAAAATGCGCAGCACTGTCCTTTAGTATACCTAGTGTTTGAACTGATCGAGATATCAGTACTTGCCTTCTTCACACGTAACTGTTGTGGAGACGTCGCGCGTCGCACAGAGCGCGCGGCCGCGTCACTAGCCGCGTCGCCGTCGTTCCGCAGCTCGCTGCTGCGATGCACAAGTAAAAGCATTTTAATTATGATGTGCGTCACCCGCACGCAGCACGCAACACGCAGCACGCAGCACGCAACACGCAGCACGCAGCACGCAGTGGGTCACTCGACTACATAATCGGTATATAATTGCGCGCTGTGTCTGTGCGAGGACGGTTGCGCTACAGTTGTCCCGTTTTTGTTGTATTAAACGATTGTACGCTATTAACGTACTCGAGCAGGCCGTCCGTCGTCACGACTGTTAGGAGGCTACGTATTAACTGTTGCAGTAATCGCGTACGGCGTAATGTGCCCCTTTGCACAACGGTAAGCGATGCGGTGTTCCGTGTGGCGAGGCCTGAATTCAGTTCGTGGCTGAAGCGGTTACAACTTTTTTTATAATTTGTTATTATGGTTTCCGATCTGGTGGACACTTCGGCCTATTCCACTCTAACGGCTACCACTCTAAGCCGTGCTGCCAAAGTTAAACATTCCATAATGTAATACCACGTCAAATTAGTTAAGGGGTACGTAAACCCTGCATAGGTTTAAAACAAACCCTCCCCCTCCCCGTACATCTCCTTGTAAAAATGATTCTGCTAATAAAGAATCTTGAATCTTGTAACAGTCGTACCCTTCCCAGGTTAACCCGCTTCCATCTATATCATCCTTATCACCGGGTGAGATTGCAATCAAGGACTAATTTATATCTGAATAAAATACCTACTATCCGCGCAAAAATACTCTATTATTATCAAATTACACATATTCATAATCAAACATAGACGAAAACAAAGGTTCAAATATTATTTTTACAACATTAATAACGACTGACAATAATATTATCAGTGTAGTGCAGCATGTAGCGCGTTGAAGTCTTTTGCTCGCGCGGCTCGCGTGTGTCGACAACCGGAGACAAATCAACAAACGGCTGGCCAAGCGAACATGTATAATTAATTTCTCAGACGCATCTCTGCGCCTAGTTCGTTAACTTGTACGTTTACGAGTCGGCCGTTGACGCTCGACACACTTTACATTGACGAGCATTTACGAATCCAAACTTATGTAAACAAGAAATAAAATTCAGTCGATTAGGTACAAACTGGAATGAAATAGGACCTTGTTTCTAAAGTGGCACATGTGCCGAGACATCATTTTTATTTTATTTTATTCAGATACAAGTTAGCCCTTGACTGCAATCTCAACTTATAAAAAGTGATGACGTAGTCTAAGATAGGCGAGGTAGCCGGGAAGGGGCATGCCAATTTTTCTATTTAACCCACCCTTCGGTTTCTACACGTCATCGTACTGGAACGCTAAAGCGCTTGGCGGCACGGCTTTGCCGGTAGAGTGATGACGCCGCGGCTGCAGCCTCTCCAAATCCCTGCCAGGAGGAACTCGAATCTATCGTCGATCGGTCGTCGATGATTCAGCGTGAGTGTAAAAAGCGTAAAGTTAAAAGCGGAGCGTCGATGGACAAAAGCCGAATGAGCGCGAGTTCGCGCGGCGCGAACCAGCGTGCAAGTAATGGTATGCTTTTAGCATATTAATTAAACCATTATGGGTTACAAATATGTATTCGCTAATTGACGTATGCTAATGCTGCTCGATTACCTTGCCTTTGAGATACGCACTTATGTTAATTAGATGTGTTTTGTTTAAAGAGCATCGTAAAATGCAGAATCTATTAGGTAAGTAAGTACATGCATCGGTGGCGGAAACATTTACAAACTCTTTCCTTAAAAAATGTCATTTGCTTTAACGGTGAAGAAAAACATCGTGTGGAAACCTGCATGCCTGAGAGTTACCCGTTATGTTCTCAAAGCTGTGTGAAGTGAACTATGCCAATCCGTACTCGGGCAGCGTGGTAGACTATGGCCAAAGCTTTTTACTCTGAGAGGGGGCCCGTGCTCTGTATCGCGGCGGTGGGTTGTGATGATGATGATGAATTGTTTATTTCAATTAAAAAATATGAGTACTAATAACAGCTATCTTTTGCTATTGGTTTTGCCCGTGTGAATTTTTAGTGATGATGTGAGAGTACCGAATGTTAGATTTAATATACAATGAGATCAACCCAGGAATAGCAACGAGATGAAAGGGAATGGAACTGCAATCGATCCCTCATTCAATGGATCCTAAACCTAAATTGACTTTTTGTTGACATTGTAAAAGCGTCAAAGGCAACAAACAAAGTAGAGAGTAGCTAGAGGCCGGGAGTCAGTAGGACTGCGTACCGACACGACCTCCGTGCGGAAGTGAAGCAGGCACTCACTACGCGGACGTGTGCAGCGGGCGGGGCGGCGCGCTCCGACCCCGCCCTCACGCCGCGCGCCCCCACGCCCACACGCACTAGCTGTCATGAGTAGCAGCTATGTAGAGCAAGTATACTCACAGTTCAAGCACAGGTTCAAGTTCGCTCGAGGCGCTGTGGGGATATTCCCTTGGGGAGCTGTGGTGGGCGGGTCGCTTCGGGAATCGGGATGTCTCCTCGGCTCCTGTCAAAATAAAATGTAAACAAACAGTATGTTATTTAACCTGTGATAACTAGTTTGCAATGAATTTCTGAATGAATGAGGAGTATGATAAATAGTGGATATAAATTAAGTATCTTACCATTTTTTAGTTTTAGATATTTTGATATTGTTATACCTATTTAGTTTTATTTCTATCTTCACTTGTTACTTTGTTATTTGCTTAGTCTAAACAATCCCAATAAGGCCAGTAAAGTTTTCACAATGAAATAGATTCATAATTTACACTAACATTTCCCGATCGGGTAATTACCTATTATATGTATATTTACATGTTAAATTTTGACTCGCGTCAACAACATTTTTTTTTCCATAAGTAGGTAGGTACCTACCTAAACGGGTAAGAAGTAAAGCGCACACGTACGCATTGAGAGTCAAACCTTTGTGGTTTTCTGCAATACGTGCTATATTAAATATTATTTAATTGTTTTTTTCTATTTGTTGATACTAAATAAAAAAACCGGCCAGACTCGCGCACGAGGGGTTCCGTACTTGGGTATTTTTTCCGACATCTTGCTCGATAAACTAAAAACTATTATGTATAAAAATCAGTTTTAGAACGTACTGGTAAAGCCCTTTCATATGATACCCCACTTGGTACAGTTATCTTACTTTGAAAATTGAAACACATTTTTTTTTAAATGGTGTAACCACTAATTCACGGTTTTCGGATTTATTCCTTTACGTGTGCTATAAGACCTACCTTTTCTTGACAGACACGATGGATGGACGGACAGACAGACAGACAGACAGACAACAAAGTGATCCTATAAGGGTTCCGTTTTTCCTTTTGAGGTACGGAACCCTAAAAAGTGTTAATCAGGACTCCGTCGGGGCAAGTCAGTCATTTAGTATCGGACAAGAAGCCGACGGGCGCTCTCGTGTTTCGCTCTCCATACATTGGGACTTGTGCCGGGAAGCTGCGGCGATCACTGCTACCACCTCACTTGTTGTGATTCATCTCGATTGTTGTATTTGTGGTATTTTTGCTGTAACGACGGCGGAAGACCCCCTGTGTAAATGTTAACCCACCAAAAACATTTCACGTAAAGGTTGCCAACACTCACAATCATTTCACGATGATTTGTGTTACCCATGGGACCTATCCCCAGTCCAAAGTATATAGCTCGTAAGTGCTCTTGACCGTATCACATTTACAACAATTAATAACGAATAACTTTACTTACAAGCTCTGATTCTACAAACCCTACATCTTAGTAAAAAGCTATGTCGGTTCGAAAATACGACGAAACGCTTCCAGAAAAGGTACGTAGTGCCTCGTCCTTTAGTTCGGTTCGTCTTGGCGGGGCTTGATGTTAAATATATTTTTACATCGTAGCCTCCGATTGTAGTATTTGACTGGTCCACCGACATTCGCCTTACGCTCACGTAGGTATATGATGTTGTCGCAGGTCGCGGCGGGGGCGGGCGTGTTTGAGCTGCAGATCCTGGAGTTCTCCAACTACCGGCTGCAGCTGGCGTCGGGCGCGTGCTGCGGCGGCGCGGCGCGCGCGGCCGACGCGTGCGCGCAGCCGTGCCGCACGCGCTTCGCGCTGTGCCTCAAGGAGTACCAGTCCGCCGCCGCGCCCGGCGCCTGCTCCTTCGGCCGCGCCGCCTCGCCCGTGCTGGGCACCGACTCCTTCACGCTGGCCGACCCGCTCTACACGCTGGCGTTGCCCTTCTCCTTCCGCTGGACGCGCTCCTTCACGCTCATCCTGCAGGCCTTCGACGACGCCGCCTACGCCGAGCCCGACGCGGGGCTCATCGAGGAGGCATGGTGGTCCGGCATCGTGGAGCCCGGCGCCGAGTGGCACGCGCTGCGCCACGCGGGCGCCGCCGCGTCCGTGGCGTACCGCGTGCGCGTCACGTGCCAGCCCAACTACTACAACGCCACGTGCACCACCTTCTGCCGCGCGCGCGACGACAAGTTCGGCCACTACGCCTGCACGGCGGCGGGCGGCAAGCGCTGCCTGCCCGGCTGGCAGGGCGACAACTGCGAGAAGCGTACGTTCCCCTGCCTCTGTACCTCCGCGCTGCGCCCGACTGTGCTCGCTGTACACTGACCCGTGTTCCTTGTCCACAGCCGTCTGCAAGGAGGGCTGTCACCCGACGCACGGGCGCTGCGACCAGCCCGGCGAGTGCGTGTGAGTATGCTTTCCCTCCGCGCCCGCGTCGCGAGGCCGGGCGCAGCTGTACTGACGTGCTCGTGTCGCAGGTGCCGGCCCGGCTGGCGCGGCGAGCTGTGCGCGCAGTGCACGCCGTACCCGGGCTGCAAGCACGGCTACTGCAACGGCTCGTCGTGGGACTGCACGTGCGACACCAACTGGGGCGGCATCCTGTGCGACCAGGACCTCAACTACTGCGGCACGCACGAGCCGTGCCGGCACGGCGGCACGTGCGAGAACACGGCGCCCGACCAGTACCTGTGCACGTGCGCCGAGGGCTTCTCCGGCGCCGACTGCGAGCGCGTGGACAACCCGTGCGCGCCGCAGCCGTGCGCGCACGGCGCCTGCGCGCTGGCCGCCGCGCCCGCGCCCGGCTTCACGTGCGCCTGCGAGCGCGGCTGGACCGGCGCGCGCTGTGACGTGGACGTGGACGACTGCGCCGCCGCGCCGTGCCGCCACGGCGCCACGTGCCGCGACCGCCTCGACGCCTTCCACTGCGACTGCCCGCCCGGCTGGCAGGGGCCCACCTGCGCCGACGGTGAGTGTCGTGCCTGCGCCCGCCCCCTCGCCCCCACACGACCGCCATCCACTGACGAGCGCTCTCCCCGCAGACGTGGACGAGTGCGCTGCCCGCGGCGGCGCCGAGGGCGCGCTGGGCCCGTGCGTCAACGCGGCCGCGTGCAACAACACGCAGGGCGGCTACGCGTGCACGTGCCTGGCCGGCTGGACGGGGCGCGACTGCGAGCTCAACGTGGACGACTGCACGGGACAGTGCCTGCACGGCGCCACGTGCATCGACCTGGTGGACGACTTCCACTGCGCGTGCGCCGCGGGGTACGCGGGGCGCACGTGCGCGCGCGATGTGGACGACTGCGCGTCGCGCCCGTGCCGCCACGGCGGCGAGTGCGTCGACCTGCTGGACGCCTACCGCTGCATCTGCCCCGTCGGCTTCTCCGGCGCCGACTGCGAGGTGCTCCCCCACACCCCCACACCCCCCACACCCCCCAACGCAGCCTGACGCGACCATACTAACACACTCGATATAATAATATTATCTATCAGTCTCTTATTATTTCCTGGCGTTCTTGTCATTGTGATTTTACAATAAACCACACTAAACCTTGCAAACTTGACATCTAAGTTATACTAATGCCAATAACACTGTTCTTACGCTACCGCCACGTTCTGTTTCGACGCACTAACCACTAACCCGCCCTTTGCTTCTAGCTGCCCTCCTGCTCGGGACGCTACTGCCGGGTGAGTCCTCGCGAGCTTCCTGTCTGTGTGTGTGTGTGTGTGTGTGTGGCGCGTGTAACGTTGTGTGTGTGTCACAGGACGACCGCGACCACTGCGCGGGCTCGCCGTGCGGCAACGGCGCGCCGTGCTACACGGCGCAGAGCGACTACTTCTGCCACTGCACGCCCGGCTGGACCGGCAAGAACTGCACGCAGCGCGCCATCAGAGACCGTCAGTATCCCCCCCCCCCCCCCCTCCGCACGTCCCGCGCCCTCGCCCCGCGCTACAGCTGCCTCATGTTGTGCTTCGTTCGCAGAGCTGGACGAGTGCTCGCCGAACCCGTGCCACAACAACGGCAGCTGCGTCGCCGCGCCCGCCGGCCCCGCCTGCATCTGTCTCGAAGGCTGGACCGGTGAGTGTGTCCCGTTCCTTGTCGCCACTCCGTACCGGTCCGTGAATGATGACGGCAGCCGCTACATCTAAAGCGTTCCTTCGTTCCAGGCGAGACGTGCTCGGAGCGCGCCGAGGCGGCGTGCGACCCGCCGTGCGCCAACGGCGGCTCATGCGTGCGCGGCACAGCGCTCGCGGCACCCGCGCACTGCGCCTGCGCGCCGGGATGGGCGGGCGCCGCGTGCGATGCACCCGCCGCGACGCCCGCTCCCGTGGCGTGCGCGTGCCTGCACGGCGGCTCGTGCGAGGAGCGCGCGGGCGCGTGGGCGTGCGCGTGCCGGGCGGGCTGGGAGGGCGCGCACTGCGAGCGCGCGGCGCCGGGCTGCGCGTCGGCGCCGTGCCGCCACGGCGCGCGCTGCGTGGGCGGCGCGGGCTGGTGGGGCTGCGAGTGCGCGCCGGGTTGGGCGGGCGCCGACTGCGGCACGCCCACCTGCGAGCCGGCGTGCCCGGCGCCGGCCGAGTGCCGGGCGGCCGGCGCGGGCGACGCGCCGCGCTGCGTGTGCGCCGCGCCGCCCGGCCGCCTCGCTCGCCGCTGCCTAGAACGTGAGTGAAAGTAAACCTGGGTCTATTTTACGACTTAAAGATAGTTTGTTTTTAAATCGTTTAGTTGTAACAATGTTCAACGTGTTACAATTACAATGGTTGCTCGATAACATTGTCCCTGCATAATATGACGTAAAATAACGCCATTTTTCAGATGAATAACCAGGTGGTTCATTCATTTGAAAATGCCGTTATTTTACGTCATATTATGCCTGGTCCGTTTTATTGGAGGATTCCCCACTAAAGGAGCAAAATTATTTCAAATACTTTTGTTGACGCACTTGAGAAAGCGCTGAGCTCTCAATCATATCTACGCGGCAGGCGCACTGCGGGCTCCAGGCGCTGGAAGCGTGTTCCAACTGAGATCTAACCAGAGAGTTGTAAACTAGAATAAAGGATTTTGGGTTTTTAAAATCAGTTGTTTGATGAACGACAAATCCAACCATCTTATAGGCTTTGTTTTTAATTTTATTACCCAATATGTCATTCAAAATATACCTAATGTTTATCCAACAATACGCCAAGGTCTCTCACCTCATCGACTCTGCGGATTATTTTACCCCCCAATAAATGATAGTTATGAATTGACGCAGAGTTTTCTTTCTAGTACCTAAATCCTGATAGTGCAACATTTGTCAACATTCAGATGTAAACCGTTGTTTGAGCAATATTCAGTAAAGCGGTCTAACGGCCGTGTAACGTTTGTGAATACGTGTATTAATCTTCCTGCAAACTATAACAATCTAATTCCATTTTAATTACTTTGTATATTTTAATATCATCAGCGTACAGTAATATTTGATAATTTTTTATACATTTGACCACATCGTTGACAAGTGTAAATTAAAAATTTATAACACCCCCGACAAGTGAAGGTTACAGTAACTAGAACAAAGCTGATAACTTTCAAACGGCTGAACCGATTATCTTAGATTATAGCTAAGAACACTCTTGATCAAGCCACCTTTCAAACAAAAAAAAAACTAAATTAAAATCGGTTCATTCGTTTAGGCGCTACGATGCCACAGACAGATACACAGATACACACGTCAAACTTATAACACCCTTCTTTTTGGGTCGGGGGTTAATAAATATATTAAAAACTTAATAATAAAAAAATAAAACGAAACAATAAAAAAAAATAAAAAATGTTCTGGTTGCAGTGATCGCCGGGCTGGGCGCGGAGAGCGGCGAGGCGGCGGAGGGCGGCGAGGCGGGCGGCGAGCCGGTGGAGCTGGCGGCGGGCGCGGCGGGCGGTGCGTGCGGCGCGGACAACGGCACGTGGTGGTGGGGCTGCAACGCGTGCCGCTGCGCCGCCGCCGCGCCCGCCTGCACGCGGCTGTGGTGCGGCCTGCCCGACTGCCTAGCGCCCGGCGCGCCGCCGTGCCGCGCCGACGAGGTGTGCGTGCCGGCCGCGCCCGCGCTGTGCCTGCGCGCGCCGTGCGCCGCGCTGGGCGAGTGCCGCCGCGTGGCGGGGCGCCGCGTGGAGCCGCCCGCGCTGCCCGCGCCCGCCGCGTGCTGGCCGGGCGCGCGCGCGGCGGTGCCGCCGGGCTGCGCGCGCGCCGAGCTGCGCCTGGCGCGCGAGCGGCTGGCGCCGGGCGCGCACGTGGAGCGCGCGTGTGGCGCGCTGCGGCGCGCGCTGGCGGCCGCGCTGGCGGAGCGCGTGCCGGCGCCGCCGCTCACGCTGCTGTGCGACCTGGCGCCCGACGACGACGACGCGCTCGACCTCGCCATCGTCAGTACTTTGCTTTTATTTTTAACTTTTTGAATTTCCTCATCTTCCAAAGGAGGATGGAACCAGTTGGCCGGCGTCTCAACTAATATTATAAATAAGAAAGATTTGTTTGTAAAGGATAAACTCAAAAACTACTAACGCAGGCTAAATTGTATTTTCAAAAAATAAGGGATTCTTACGAAAATGGTAATAGTGAGAGTTGAGTCGGAAACAAATCGTCCCACGTGAGAGCTTCTCTGGCGCGCACCGCGGCAATAGTTTGAGTTTAAGTAAAAAGTTCTCAAAAAAACACACACACACATATACGCAATGACAGCATATATCTATCTTTTACGGTTAACTTACAATAACCATAACCATGCTTATGATTTTCAAATGTGGACAAAAACAAAGTTGTATTTTCGAAAGTGTTACTGTACTAACACTGAAAGTGTAACTGTAACTGTGTTAGTGTGTGTGTAAGTGTACTGGCATACTAATAATCCTTATCAAAATAAAATTTTTAGTCATCTCTCAAGTACTTAATTTAGATCGAAATTGTTCCTTGTGTCATTGAATTTAGAATAATGTATTAGAAGATATCGCATAATGAAAACGAAATGATAATATTATGTTAACGAGGTGCGTGTCGTTCCACGCAGTGGGCGGGCGAGGAGGACGAGGGCGCGGACGTGCTGGCGGCTGCCGTGCGCGCGCTGAGCGAGCTGGTGGCGCGGCGCCGCCTCGCGCAGCACGCGCTGCTGGCGGCCGCGCTGCGCCTGCGCGTCACGCCCGCCGCGCCGCGCGCCGCGCCCGCCGCCGGGGCCGCCGCGCCCGGCGCGCTGCTGGCGCTGGCGGGCGCCGCGCCGCTGCTGCTGCTGGGCGCGGGCGCGGCGGCCGCGCTGCTGCTCCGCCGCCGCCGCGCCGCCGCGCGCGAGCGCCGCAGCCGCGACGAGGAGAAGTCCAACAACCTGCAGAACGAGGAGAACCTGCGCCGCTACGCCAACCCGCTGCGCGACGAGCCGCTGCCGCGCGCGCACTCGCTCTACAAGGCGCAGAACGCCGACGCGCGCAACCACACGCCGCCGCGCGACAAGGAGCTCACCAAGCGCGCGCTGGCGCCGCCCGCCGCGCCGCTCGCCGCGCCGCCCGCCGCGCCGCCCGACGCGCCGCCCGCCGCGCCGCCCGCGCTGCGCCACCCGCCGCCAGAGCGCCTCACCGTGCTCGTCTAGTGTGATAGCCCGCGAACTGAACGGCTCTTATTTATTGTGTTGTAGAGTGATCGTGTTTTGTAAATATGTATTTTTGTAAATAGTGTTAAAAAGAGTGATCTAATTGAGAGTAAATAGTTTTGTATGTCCTATTGAGAGATTGATCGGTACGATTTTATATTTGTAAAGAAGGTTGTAAAAATTTAGAAGGAAGAAATCGTTGTAATAAAACCTTATAAAAATTACTTGATTTTTTTGTTTCATTTCGTTCTGCGTCAGTGCCTTGTGGAAATGAAATGTTCGGGCTCAGCGGAGCAGGCTGCTGCGGCGGCGGCGCGGTGCGGGAGGAGGGCGATGACGTCATGCGCGAGCTCCTACGCCTCACCGCTCCTCTAGCACAGTCTACTCGGTTATGCGCTATACCTATGAAGTTAAACTCGGTATCCCATCGACCTTGTCAGATGATCAGTAGCAAAAGAGCCGAGACAAGAGAAAGATGAAAATTATTAATTGTTAAGATGAGCAAAGCAACCGTTTTATTATCTTCAATTGATCAAGAATAGCGTCATAGTGTCAGAGTCTAATGTAGTTAATTATATTTTAGTTAACGTGTGAGCTTAACATCGAGTGAACGAGCAGGCACCGGCAGGCCGCGATGTTCCGGCGTACGCTTGGAGAAGACAAGCCGACAATTCTGGCACTAGTAATGCCAGTTCAAAAGTTTAAAATTCACTTTTTTACACTTATAGGGTCTCTCCGAAGAAACTGCCTCATTAAAAAATCTAACAAATTCAGAAGGATAAATCAGATTAGTAATGAAACTAATTGTACAAAAACTAATAAAAATATCGAACTAATAAACGAGATACAACTGACCAATATAATGTGTAACGAATTCAATACAAAATATACTACAAAAACGGCAAAGTTAAGTTGGTAAACTTAGCGACAATACCACAACCGTTAGGTTTGTTGCGGTTAGGTTTGTTGCGGTTAGGTTTGTTGCGGTTAGGTTTGTTGCGGTTAGGTTTGTTGCGGTTAGGTTTGTTGCGGTTAGGTTTGTTGCGGTTAGGTTTGTTGCGGTTAGGTTTGTTGCGGTTAGGTTTGTTGCGGTTAGGTTTGTTGCGGTTAGGTTTGTTGCGGTTAGGTTTGTTGCGGTTAGGTTTGTTGCGGTTAGGTTTGTTGCGGTTAGGTTTGTTGCGGTTAGGTTTGTTGCGGTTAGGTTTGTTGCGGTTAGGTTTGTTGCGGTTAGGTTTGTTGCGGTTAGGTTTGTTGCGGTTAGGTTTGTTGCGGTTAGGTTTGTTGCGGTTAGGTTTGTTGCGGTTAGGTTTGTTGCGGTTAGGTTTGTTGCGGTTAGGTTTGTTGCGGTTAGGTTTGTTGCGGTTAGGTTTGTTGCGGTTAGGTTTGTTGCGGTTAGGTTTGTTGCGGTTAGGTTTGTTGCGGTTAGGTTTGTTGCGGTTAGGTTTGTTGCGGTTAGGTTTGTTGCGGTTAGGTTTGTTGCGGTTAGGTTTGTTGCGGTTAGGTTTGTTGCGGTTAGGTTTGTTGCGGTTAGGTTTGTTGCGGTTAGGTTTGTTGCGGTTAGGTTTGTTGCGGTTAGGTTTGTTGCGGTTAGGTTTGTTGCGGTTAGGTTTGTTGCGGTTAGGTTTGTTGCGGTTAGGTTTGTTGCGGTTAGGTTTGTTGCGGTTAGGTTTGTTGCGGTTAGGTTTGTTGCGGTTAGGTTTGTTGCGGTTAGGTTTGTTGCGGTTAGGTTTGTTGCGGTTAGGTTTGTTGCGGTTAGGTTTGTTGCGGTTAGGTTTGTTGCGGTTAGGTTTGTTGCGGTTAGGTTTGTTGCGGTTAGGTTTGTTGCGGTTAGGTTTGTTGCGGTTAGGTTTGTTGCGGTTAGGTTTGTTGCGGTTAGGTTTGTTGCGGTTAGGTTTGTTGCGGTTAGGTTTGTTGCGGTTAGGTTTGTTGCGGTTAGGTTTGTTGCGGTTAGGTTTGTTGCGGTTAGGTTTGTTGCGGTTAGGTTTGTTGCGGTTAGGTTTGTTGCGGTTAGGTTTGTTGCGGTTAGGTTTGTTGCGGTTAGGTTTGTTGCGGTTAGGTTTGTTGCGGTTAGGTTTGTTGCGGTTAGGTTTGTTGCGGTTAGGTTTGTTGCGGTTAGGTTAGGTTAGGTTAGGTTAGGTTTTTTTTTTTTTTTTTTTTTTTTTTAAATAATTGACAACTCCGCAGACGCGTGGTCCGCGACCTTTTTTAGATTTATTTTGTTATTTAATTACTTCTACACAGCTTTTTTTTCCTTAAAACTAAATTATAAAGCTAAATAAAACTAAATTATACATGCTTACTTATAATTAATTAATTTTTTTTTTTTTTTTTTGTGTTGATGTAGCAATCATGGTTTTTTTTTTTTTTTTTTTTTTTTTTTCCATTTATACACCTTTTTTTTTTTTTTTTTTTTTTTTTTTTTTTTAATTTTAATTTTTTTTTTAGATTATTATCATTAGTATTGTTTTTTTTTTTTTTTTTTTTTTTTTTTTTTTTTTTTTATATTAATCTTATTATAGTGATCAACAATTTACAGTTACTCAGTTAGTTTATCGAAACGTGCACGTCACTTATTGTTTATGTTAGTTACTTAAGTAAGACTCTAGTTTCTAGGGACTTATTGTAAGTAGTTTCCTCCAGACTGCCTCGTCTCCCCCCCGTATCGCCATCTTTATGTTATAGTCCCTGATGGTGGTGGACGTAGCCTTGACCGCCTTCGAGATGAATAAAGCGGTCGCGTCACTGCTGTCATCGGTGTAATATGTACAGCTTTTTGTGTGACGTGACACGGCCACGACTGCGTGTGGTACACTGTCGAGGAGCTGTATCTTCTTCTGTGTTGTACGCACTATTACCACTGTCTCAAAGGTCGCACCCTGGGCTTCATGGATGGTATTCACACGCGATCCCAATCCCGTCCCGAAACCCTCCTTTTTTAGGGTTTCCTTCTCACCTTGTGTGTGAGTGAGGTACAAGGTGTTGTCTGTACCTTTCGGGATGTTCGCGCCTGTATACTGCTTCAGCTCCAGGGATCGAATCTGAGTCTTGGATGAGTATATGCCCCCGTATACTTCACTGAGGGCATACGCTACATCGAGTGGGTTCCTGTGCGTACATAACAGCTCCTGGTCGACTGACGCGATTAGGTTAGGGCGGCAGTAGGACATCTTGAAGAGGTTTTCTCGGTCGATATACGGCAGTTGATTCATGTCACCGATCATGAGGGTCTCGCTGGCTCCCGCTAGCTTGGTTGCCATCATTATGGCCCCAAAATGGTTCATGAGAGCCTCATCGATAATAAGACGCTTACATCCCTTCCGATCAGGCTCCCTAAAACCATTGGCTAAAACTGAGGCCATAGTGCGCACCTTGTTCTTGGTTTGCGCTCCAATTTTGGGCTCCAGCTTCTCCCTCAAGTCGTTAACTGCCTCCGTCGTGCTGGTTATGACAATGTCGTTACTTGTGTCAAAGTTCCTCACGATCCAAGTCGTCTTGCCACAGCCTGGCACTCCGTTAACCCATTTGATCTTCGGAGTTTCCCAGAGCACCAGGGCCTCGTTGTTATTACCGGCGATGGTTTTAGCCCTCTCCAGGATCTTCTCTTGTAACATGATCCTGGTGCAGCGGGCGACAACCACCACCGGGTCATCTGGATCAGTTCGGAACTTTGGTTTACCGCTCCCTTTCGTCCCCTCCTCGTCCAGTTCGACGAAGCCGCGTTTGGTGTTATATGCGGCCATGTGGTCCCCTCCTTCCTCTCCGATGATGATTTCAGAGGTGTTGTTATTGTAGATCGATGCCTCCGCCTCCTTCAGCCTCACTTTTAGCAGGCTGGTGTTCTCCAGGAGGTAAGCCTGCATGATGTCTGCACAAGTCTTGCGGCTGACCTCCTGTTCTGCTTTTGTGATGGCTTGGAATTCGAGAAAGGCGTTTATGACATGATCTAGGGGCCTTTTGACGTCTCTAAGGACGGGTGGGGAGACTTGTCCCTTATCAGCTCTAGTTCTGTCCTGTCCGGATGGTCCTGGTCGGATGTCTGTCGTGGGTTCGGTAAAAGTCCGTACGGCCTGTTCAACTTTCTTCGTTGTCTTCGTAGATCTTATGTTGTCTATTCTTCCGGACATGCTTTGGATAGCTTCGGCTAGTGTACTCACCGTGGCGCTCAGCATGCTCTTTCCTTTGCTAACTACCCCAGCGGTTGCCTTGCCTGCTGACACTAGCTTCAGCTGCAGTTTTTCCGAGCCGCTAAGTGTCGCAGGAGTTCTTGACAATCCCTCTGGGTCAGTGCTTGAGCAAGGTGGTTTTGTGTTGCTGGTTTTTTGCGGTTTAAGAAAACTGAGGTCTTCACCTCTGTTTTCATAAACCACCACCTCGTGTGTTTTTGAGGCTTCGATGCACCCAATGAAGTCATCCACTATGCCCTTTGAGTATCCGACAGCCATCGCATCGACACTGATACGCCTCGGTGCGTCCACGTTCATTTCTCCTATGCGTTTAAGCACAGAACTTGCCTGTGTGAATGGGGTCTCGAGGAGATCCCATTCAAATAGTGCGATGATTTTGTTCTTTGCTCGCACTATTCGACAGCGCTTTTCAGCCACTGTAGTCACAGGCATTGCGTTGTATGTTCTGCGCTTCATGGTATTTTTAGATGTGCTTCCGTTAAGCAGAGCGGCCAGTCCTGGGGACAATTCCACTCTGGCTGCACCGTGCGCATTACAGAAGCAAATTCCCAACGCTTCGAGATTGGTGTCCATGAACGTGGCTACTCCGCGCAGTCTGATCCCCGGTTCGCCTTTTTCCCCAGACTTTAGCAGTTCTTTGATAGTAATGGTTTGCACTGCTGCAGGACTAATGTCTATGGGTGTGACGGGTTGGTTCACAGAGTCAGTGCCGGCTGTATGGCTTGTTTCAGCCTGTCTTGGTGTCATGGTGCTGTTTCTTTTCGTCGCAATCCGGAAGATTTTTTCTATGAAGTCTATTAATTTGTCTCTTGTGTCATTGTCGCGAAGAATCTCGTGTAATGTCTTTGTCGTGAGTTTTACGTCTGCTCCGATTTCGATTCCCATCCTCATCGCCTCAAAGCGAGGACAGTCCAGAATGATATGCTCGACCGATTCACTAATGTCTCGGTCGCACTCGCACCCCGGGCTGTCTCTCAGTTTGAACCGATGTAGGTACTCAGCTATTCCCCCGTGTCCTGTGAAGGCTTGACAGAGCAGAGGAGTTATTTTGATCTTCCTCACCGTGCTATAGGCGTTTGCCACGTCTGGGAAGAAGATCTTCGTAACTCGCCCTGTTTGAGAAGTACTGTACCTGTCCTGCCACTTCCGTACAGACTCCTCTCGTATTTTCCTTTTGACATAGGATAGGGGGATCTTCGAGTAGTTTGGAATAGAGTTGATTCTTTGTGATGCCGCTTTCGCGAGTTCATCCGCTCTTTCATTTCCTGGGGTACCTATATGGGCTCTGATCCAGAACAGACGCACCTCTCTGTTGTCTTGGTGAATTTCTCTCAAGTTGTCTAAGATTTTCCTAGCCAGTGGGTGTGTTGTTTTTGGATTCTCCAGTAGCTCGAGTGACGATCTCGAGTCACTCATGATGTTGACTACTGGCAACCCGCTTTGCTTTGCAAGCAGAACTGCCCTGTGTAAGGCGTAGAGCTCTGCCTGGAAAACAGTGCAGGCTGGATCCAATGTGTAGAGGGCGTATCTTGTTTCTCTCCCTTCCTCCCACCAGGTGAGGGCAGCGCCTACTTTTCCCTCTAGTTTGCTGCCATCGGTGTAAATATGTGGGCCCGTTATGTGATGCGAGTCCTGGGAGTTTTGATCCAAGCTCTCTAGGATCGTGTACTTTGTTGTTATAAGGTGTGACGGGTGTGGTTGGTTGATGTGTTTTATGTTGCTTTCTAGTTCCCGTTCGGGGGGCAAATAATCTTTTGACCAGGTCTTTTTGGCCATGAATAGATTTGCCGCTTCTTGTATCCTTAAATCCAAGGGGAGTAGCCCCGACAAGACGAGTGCCGAGGTGAGTGAGACCGTGCGATACGCTCTGCAGATCTTCTGTGCGAATCCCCTTTGAAGAGACTCCAGCTGGTTTTTGACCGTTTGGAGCTCCGTGGCAGGGTACCACGCACTTGCGGCATATAGCACGATGGGTTCAATCACCGCGACATAGATGGTCCTTGTTATCTCGCGGTTTAGACCCCAGGTTACCTTCGCTGCGCACGCTAGCTGTTTGTAGATGTCCGCCGTCTTTTTACATATGGCGGTAACGTGCGGTTTGAAGGTAAGTCTACGGTCTATGATTAGTCCGAGGAGCTTTATTTCGTCGACTAGATTTACCCTACTGTTGGCCATATAGAGGTTGGGGGTGTCGTACTTTAGTTTCTTTGTTATAAGCATCGCATTGGTCTTGTGTGCGGCAAAGTTTAACTTATTACGCTTCCCCCACCTCACTATTCCATCCAGTGTGTCGTTCGTTTTTTGCTCCATTACGTCCATATCATGTCCTGAGATAACAAGAACCACGTCGTCTGCAAACGCTTGGCAGTGTACCTCTTCATTCGTTAGTTTATTAAGCAGAGAATCCAGTATGAGGTTCCAAAAGGTTGGTCCACCGATAGATCCTTGGACGCATCCTTTTGTTGTCTCCCTCTCATGGGTTGCTCTGGCATAATTAACTTTGATTTTTCTGTCTGTGAGGTACGAACATACCATGGCGTATAGGTTTGCGGGGCACTTCTTGGATATAAGTTGGTATTTGAGTGCGGGCCACCAGGCGTTATCGAAGGCTCCCTCTATATCCAGTGATACAATTAGTACGCTCTTCTTTTGTTGTACTTCAGAGCGCACGTAATTTACAAGGTCATAGAGGGCGTCCTCGGTTCCGCGCTGTGGCATAAAGCCATACTGCATCTTATTGAGAGTTGGAAGGATTGCCCATTGCAGTCTGCCCACCATCATCTTCTCGACGATTTTACCGAAGATTGATAGTAGGCCGATGGGTCGATATGACTTTGGGTGAGTGTAGTCGTCCTTACCGGGTTTCCGGAGTATGACGACGTGGGCCACTTTCCACTGCATGGGGAAGTACGTCAGCGCTAAGCATTGGTTTGCTATCGCCATGAACTCCTCCCTTCCGCAGTCTATGGCCTTAGTGCAGATGTCAGAGGTTAATCCATCTGGTCCCGGGGCTTTCTTGGGATTTAGTGCCTTGAGTACGGAGTCAAGCTCCGCTGGCGTGAATGGTGGATCATCCTCTGACAACTGCTCTTTCACTCTATGGTTGTTTCCCTCCGTCATTTCCCTGAGGCGCATGTGGTATGATGTTTCCGCTGCTGTTGTGTCTTCGGGGTAGAAGGTGTTTGCCAAAAGTTTAGCTGATTCTTTCGGGCTTAGGGTGTTTCCTTCACCATCTCTTAACAGCGCGTCTTCGTGTCTTCGGGCTGTATTCCTTATGACACGGTATATACCATCCCACATGCTCTCCTTTTCCTGCGTTGTGCAGAACTCCTTCCAACTCTCAGTTTGGGCGTCGTTCGCCATGTTGGCGTACTTCTCCTTGGCTGCTAGGTAGTCGTCTATGACTAGCTGCCGACGCCTTGGTGCAGCATTCTTTATGCGTCGTTTTTTACGCAACACATCAGCCTTAGCTTGCGCTAGGTCACTGGTCCACCATGGTGGTTTGGGGTTTCCTTTCGCTGGTTCGACTGAAGGTATTGCACGATTGCATGCTTCCTGAACGGCGTTGATATAGGTTTGAATGATTGTATCCAGTTCTTCCGGTGTTTTGGCCTTTGTGATTCTTTCGGGTGTAATGTTATTTTCCTTAAGAGATGTTCTGAGGTGTGTTGCGAAGTCAGACCAGCGTGCCTTCTTTGTATTGTATCTCCGTGTCGTGAGAGGCCTGAGCGGTGTCAAGGCTACTCCCAGTGGCAGAGAGAAGGTAATTGCATTATGGTCTGATGTTGTTATACTTCGGTCCACACTCCAGTTCCTTATTTTCCCTAGTAATGATTCGCTGCAGGCAGTGACATCGACGATGCTGGTGCATAGCCTGTCACCCCTGTGCGTCTCAAAGGTTGGCGTATTTCCGGTATTAAGAATCTGGAGGTCCATGCCATTCAGGAAGGCAGAAAACGCTGCTCCTCGCTGATCCTCAGTCGAGCTTCCCCACCAGTGACTCCAGGCGTTTACGTCACCAGCTACTATGAGGTGCTTGACATCTAGTTTTTCACACGCTGTTTGTGTGCGGACTAGGTAGGGCTCTATGTCCTGGTCCCCTTCATAGTAGACTGACACGACTCCTAGCCTCAGCGTCCCTGCCACCAGGAGGACAGCGGCTTCCGTTTCAGTCACCAACTGAGGGTCATGGATAACCTCCAGTTGGTCACCGAACACTATTACTGCCGCCTTCACTGGCTTCTGACGGTTCAGAGTGCACTGGATGACTTTAGTGCCGGGGTGTTGTTTCAAGACTCCAGATCGTCCCACGTAGGGTTCTTGGACCAGAGCTATTGAGATTCCCTTTCTCTTCGCCGTTTCCAGCAGTTCCGCCGTGGCAAGCTTGGATCTTTGTAGATTCGCTTGGATAAATTTTAGCGTAGTGTATTTTGGCTTTGTTGTGTTGTCATTCAGTGGGGCACCTTTAGCAATAAGTTATTCGGGACCTCGCTATGGAGTCCCACTTACGCTTTTCTGGGCAATCCCCACTGAAAGCGATGTGATCATTGTTTTTGTTATTGGCCCTTTGGCAGTTTTTGCAAGACGGGAGTCCTCCTCCTGCTCTGCGGGAGCACTCCTCCCATGAGTGCACCCCCCCGCAGTAACTGCAGAGTTGGTCCGCCTCCTTGCATAGTGTTTTTGTGTGCCCAAAACCGAGGCATTTTGCACACTGTACTAGTGGCGACTGGTCCTCGATCGGTCTCCTCTGCAGATCTATATATATTTTCCCATGGTCGATAAATCGCTTGTGCACCTCTGGTGACAGCTCCAACACGACGTGGCACTCGAGCGGGTTACGTGCCTTCTTGCGGTAGCGCACTCGGACCGCCACGTCCTTTGCCGGAATTCCCTCCAGAAGGTGCGCGTTCTGGGATGTTATGAATTTTACAATATCTGCATCAGAGTTATAGGTGAGAACGTCCTTTACAATAGCCAAGGGATTGTTGGTTTTAGGGATTTCTGCCTTTAGGCCGTTGTCCGTCTTGAGTTTGTTTTTAATTATCGTGAGGTCGTCCTTAGTGCTGCAGCTGAGGATGATTTTATGGTTCCTTGCTTTCCGCACCTTGTCTATTTTCGCCCCCGTATGCTGGAGGTCCAACACCGCCCTGATATTGTCGATCACCTTGTCCCCCGTTTTGTCGGGGTCGGTAGCCGACACTATCAGTGTGTGGTTGGGTCTTGGGGGTCTGGGCTTCTGTGCTATTTGGGCGTATGTTGCCTTGCCCGCAGTTTGGGTGGCCGTTTTGACCAGTTCTGCTAGGGCTATTTCAGTGCCCAGACTTGTGGCGGGAGGCGGGGTTTTGTTCCTAGCCTCCCGCATGGTGCGGAGTTCCGACGACACCGCTTCCAACTTTTCTGTAATTGGTTGGAGCTGTTCCATGAGGTCCCCTTTTGGCGGCGCCTCATGTGCGACTTGCGGTGTTGGTGTTGGCTGCTCGGCAATGGTCTGACTGAGGTTCTTTTCAGCCTGTAGAATGGCCTCTTTGACCTCAGCCATACCCTTGCCGATTTTGTCGTCGTTCGTCCACAGCTGCAGTTGTTTTGTCATTTCGAAGTTTTTGTCTAATGTCCGTCTCATGTCGTCCAGTTGTTTGGCCATGTGGTCCAGCTGGGATGTCATTTTTTGGTGGTCATTGATGAGCGGCCCCATGTCTATCACCCTTTGACCTGTCCCTTCTGTATGGGACCGCTCACCAATGCTTCTCTCCATGGCGGTTATCTTTTTTGTCATTTCGGCTATCTCACTGATCTTCCTATAGGGTTCCTGAGTTTCGTACCCTAGCCAGCTTCTGATTGCTCTCGTCTCTTCTAGGTTTCCCGAGATGTCACTTCGGGCTTCACTCAGCCGCTGGTTAAGGTCTTTGAGCAGCTCCGCAGTTTGTTTATTGTGGGCGCGCTCTACCCTGACCAGTTCCTGGGCGTGCCTGGCTCGTTCCTTCTCCAGGTTGTGCTTGTGCCTTGACCTGGAGTCCGACAACGAGAGGACAGTCTCGTAGAGGACCTGCAGGCTGTCCAGTGCGATAACCTTGCACTCCTTCTTCATATTTCCAGCCGCTTCAATAGCATCTTTTGCTTTGAGGAGCGTTTCGTTCGCCAGTTTGGTTGCCGCATCCATTTCGACTCCCGTCCGTCTGGACGTGGTGAAGAGCATACTGCGGCGGCCCGACGGCGCTCTTTCAGAGATCGATGAGCCCTCCGAAAGTTCGTCGTCCGATTGTATAGGCCGAGGAGGGATCTCCTCCTGGTCCCATGTGCATACCCTTTCGTTTGAAATGTCCATTAGGGACGGGGGGAGTGACTGAGGCAACGGCGGCGGGGACTGTAGAGAGGTGTCCTCGCTGATTGAGGACCGCGCTGATGCAGTTCGAGCGAGGACCCTCTCTCGTAGCGACCGAGTGGGCCTTATCGGCCTCGCACCCAGCTGCTCTTTCTGTCTCGTTGGGCGCGAGGCCGACTTTCCCGTGGTCGCTGACTTGGTTGATGCTTTGGATGAAACCGACCCAGTCTCCGTCGCCGCTAGCTTTTGGTTGTCAGACATTTTATGTTTTTAATTTGTTTTAAACTAAATAATAACACTAATTAATCTAAAATTACTATATTTACTAGCTACTTATGACTAACGCTGTGTGTTGAGTGCTGCCCGTTGCACGCTGGAGCTTGATGTTGTTGGCTCTTGTGCCTTCTTGTGTGCAGTGAGCCACGTGGGTCGTTTTTTGTGCGTTTTGTGGTCTCCGCAAGATGAAATTAGGAATTTTGGCGGGGCCAAAAGGTTCCTCTCCTCGCGCCGGTTACAGCAAGCCCAAGCTCGGGGGGGGTAGCTCTTATAGTTCCTGAGTTAGCCGCCGCGGGGGTTTTTGCTCGAGGGGGTGGGGGGGGAAATTTGATTTTTATGGTGAATCCAAATCAGATGTCCGAATTTGGAAAGATCCCAAGTGTGTTTTTGGGCCGTAGGTGTTCGTGCGCAAGGAATTTTGAAATTCTGCCGGAGCCAGAAGTTTCCTTTTTCCAGGGCGCGTTGAATGAACCCAAACTCGGGGGGGGTAGCTCTTATAGTTCCCGAGATATAGCCCGCGGGGGTTTCACCTGAGGGGTAATGTTAAAGGGGGGGGGGGAAAGGTTTCATAAGGGGACTATTCCCGATATAAAAAAGTGGGGGGTCCGGGGGGTCTCCCGTGGGGGGTCGATTCCCGGGGTCAAAAATTTTTGGGGTTAGGGGGGTCGGGGAGGTCTAGGACTTGTAAAATTTTCCAAGTTGTATTCAAAAAATTTTGAAAAATAGGGGGTCTGGGGGGTCTGAGTTGGGGGGTCAGGGGGTTTTGTGTGGAAGGGGCTCGCGGAGCTGAACTGAACAAGCCCAAACACGGGGGGTCTGCTACGTAAGAATTAGGAGTTCCCTCGAGCTCACCTGATGGCCTGATGTACTGGTCCTCCGTGTGATGATGCTCGCGGGGGCGCAGCCTTCGGTCCCGTGTTGGAGTACTGGGCAAAGTTCGCCGGTCGGCCGACGTCACCGGTACACGAGGCACGCCGCGAAATCTAGGTCGGTTGAAAATTTTCCACGCTAGAAGCACGTGTTTTCCCAAATTTCGCTGTACCTTTTTATGGTGATCCCGGCGTCCGATCTTCAAGCGGATTTCACCTTCCGGTAGATCTTCTTGCGGGCTGTTAGATGGTATTTGTGGCTTGTTTGTTGGATGTTGGGCTGCGGTGATATTGATGGTTAAAGTTTGGACACTGTATCTCAGGATACCGTTGCGGGATGACGCTGCAAACGATAATCCTGGTGAGTCACAACACTGTTATTCACTGCACAAAAAATCACGCGCGCAGCACTACAATTTCCGAAGTAATTAATTTTTCAAAGGGAGCGTGTGGGTTTCATGCTTCGTTTATCGTTGCACTGGTTAGGTTAGGTTAGGTTAGGTTAGGTTAGGTTAGGTTAGGTTAGGTTAGGTTAGGTTAGGTTAGGTTAGGTTAGGTTAGGTTAGGTTTTTTTTTTTTTTTTTTTTTTTTTTTTTTTTTTTTTTTTTTTTAAAATATACATTGACCTCTGACGTTATCAGAGACTGTGACTGCTTTTCTGTTTTTGGCTACTCTTTCATTCCAGTTCTCGCTAACATTCTGCTCGTACTTTCATTCTTCATACTAGATCTTTCTTTCATGCGTCTTCTTTCACTCGATGGGTGGGTTCCCTTCCTATCCATCTTTCTACTTTCGGGGGTGTTTTCTTTTCTTTTATTTTTATTTTATTTCTTTATTACACAAATCTAATTACATTCTTATATCTATTTACATCTATTTATATATACTATTATTTATATATACTATTTTATGATGAATAATTAACAATACGATATTGGGGACAGAGCGGATCTAATTTTTACACATGTTGGTTACTATATTCAATAATATACAAGAAACACTGTGTCTACATTAGTCCGCTCTGTTCCCAATCAGGTTACTGTTTCGCTTATTTACTTCTATGCATATATCTTTACAATATTTAAAGAAAACATCCCTTTTTTTATCATCGTGTATGATATCCGCAATATTACCTATCGACAGTTGAATTTCGATCTCTTGTTCCAGCTTCATTCGTTTATACGCATGAACTGGACAGTCAAACAGGAGATGGGGAACAGACTCGGACACCCCGGGGTCGCAGATGCAGGACGGACTCTCCTTGCACTTGAAGCGATGCAAGTACTCGGAGAATCCGCCGTGCCCCGTCAACACCTGGGTGACGAGTCCGTCCACCTCCATTTTACTTACAACTCTGTAGGCCGCCACCGCATCAGGAAGAAATATTTTGGTGACGCCGGCCGTTTCACCGGCTCGGTACCGGTCGTTCCATTCATCAAGCGATCGCATACGAATGCTCCGCTTGATGAATGAGACAGGGCAGCTGTCGTAGTCAAATTTGCGTTTAGACTTCAGAGCAGCCTCCTTGGCCAGATTGTCGGCACGCTCATTCCCCTCCAGTCCTGCATGGGCTTTGATCCAGAACAAGCTTATACGTTTGTTCTGGAGCAAAGCGTCTCGCAGGAACCCTCGCGCTTCTACCGCCAGGGGGTGGAGAGCCTTTGGATTTTGCAGCGTCTGCAATGCTGACAATGAATCGGAGTAAATTCCGACAGATCCGGCCAAGTTTGCTGCGGCCATCCGTGCCGCCCGGCATATCGCCAGAAGCTCCGCCTGGTAGACCGTGCAGTAAGACGGTAACGCAAGCTTGAGGGCTTTGGTTTCGGCGGCGTCACTCCATATGGATAGCGCCGCCCCCACCTTGCCCTCAATCTTGCTACCGTCCGTATAGATATTGAAGTCATTGTCATTATTGGCCATAAGTTGCTCCTGGTCCATCAGGCACTTGAACTCGAGGTCGAGATGACTGGCGGGATGCGGTGACCGAAGGGCCGAGGACATTCGCTCTACCTCCCGATCCCCTATCTCTCGCTGGGGCACCCCCTTCCTCGCCTCATACAGCGCCGCGGCTTCGCGGACGCGAAGGTCGAGTGGGAGTATCCCAGCGAGCAACAGGGCCGCGTTCAGGGAGACAGTGCGATATGCCCTACAGAGCTTCTGTGCGAAGCCTCGCTGGACCACATTCAGCTGCTTCCGGATTCCGAGCCTGTCCACAGCAGGCGCCCATACGCTGGCGGCATACAGAACTACAGGTTCGACCACCGCTACATAGATAGTACGGATTACTTCGGGGTGGAGACCCCAGCTGACCTTAGCTGCTCGTGCCAACTGATGGTAGAAGGCTACCGCGCGCTTGCAGACACTCGCGACGTGGGCGTTGAATGTGAGTTTTCGGTCAATGACAACACCCAACAGTTTGATTTCGTTCGACAAGGCAACGTCGACCCCGCCCATGCGTAGACGCGGGTCGTCGTACTTCAATTTGCGCGTCATAACCATTGCATTGGTCTTATGAGGCGCAAATCGAAGTTTATTTGCCGCTCCCCACATTCTCACACGTTCAAGGGCGGCGTTGGCCTGCCGTTCGATTTCGAGGGCCGTGTCGCCCTCGAACACCAACACCACATCGTCAGCGAATGCCTGCACGTACGCGCCACTAGTTTCCAAGTCCCGGAGCAGTGGGTCTAAAAGTAAGTTCCATAATATTGGTCCGCCAATAGATCCCTGCACGCAACCCTTCTCGGTAGCTATTGCGTACTCCTCCCCACAGTACCTGACTTTGACGCTCCTGTCATTTAGATAGCTGCTCAAAAGCCGTCGGATGTTTATGGGGCATTTTTCCTCCGCCAGCCTGACCTTTATTTTGGGCCACCAAGCGTTATCAAATGCGCCCTCTATATCCAGTGATATCAGAACGACAATCTTCTTGCTGTCTAGTTTATGTGTGATATGTTTCACTAAGGTGTAGAGGGCGTCTTCGGTGCTCCGTTGGGGCATAAAGCCAAATTGGCGTGTGCTAAGCCTAGGCGCTATATGAAATTGTAGTCTAGTGACAAGCATCTTTTCCAAGACCTTTCCAAGTACCGGAAGGAGGCCTATAGGACGATACGATTTTGGGGTCGTGTAGGTGGCCTTTCCGGGCTTCCGAAGGAAGATTACTGTGGCCTCCTTCCAGGCCCCGGGAAAGTGGTGGATTGCCAGGCACCGGTTGAAAAGGCACAAGAAGAGGTCCGGGTTGAGGTTTATCGCATGCAGGCATATGTCGGCGGTGAAGCCGTCCGCTCCAGGGGCTTTCTTCGGGTCGAAAGAACGACTCGCCAGCTTTAACTCTAAATGAGTGAAAGGGGGGTCCCCCTGGTCCGAGGAAGTCTCGCTATCCGTGAGCTCCGCCAGGGCCCTCACCCGTCGGTGCTCCTCGGAGTCTTGCTCTTCGGAGTCCTTGGGGTAAAAGGTCTCGGCCATAAGTCGGGCGGAGCTCTTGGCATCAATTTCCGTGTTTTCTACCACCAGCGGTGGATCTTCCTCCCGCTTGGCCGTCCTGCCCAACACCCTATATATACCCCCCCAGAGAGACTCTCGGTCTTGTTTCCCGCAAAATTCCTTCCAGGACCTAGTTTGAGCCTCTTTTTCTTTGGTCTCGTACTTTGTCCTGGCCTCCAGGTATTCTTCGACCACTTTCGACCGTCGAATCGGTGCCGCACACCGGATCCTCCTCTTCCTGGTGGCCACCTCGCGCTTCAGCGTCGACAGCTCCTCAGACCACCACGGCAACGTGAGTGTGTCCTTCCTCCTAATTTTGGGAATTGCACACTCACTCGCTTCAGTTAGCGCCTGTATAAGTTTGTGTATGATGTAATCTAATTGTGTAGCTGTGATAGTGTCTTGGATGTTTGTGACTGTAATGTTTTGGGATTGCAAAATTTGACCCAGTTTCTCACGAAACTGGGTCCAATTGGCTTTCCGTGTGTTATATGATCGTGTTGTGTGCTTGATATAGTTGTGTCTTGTGCGTTTTAGGTGTAACTTAAACGATATGCCGTTGTGGTCCGAGGTAGTTAAGTGGTTAGGTTAGGTTAGGTTAGGTTAGGTTAGGTTAGGTTAGGTTAGGTTAGGTTAGGTTAGGTTAGGTTAGGTTAGGTTAGGTTAGGTTAGGTTAGGTTAGGTTAGGTTAGGTTAGGTTAGGTTAGGTTAGGTTAGGTTAGGTTAGGTTAGGTTAGGTTAGGTTAGGTTAGGTTAGGTTAGGTTAGGTTAGGTTAGGTTAGGTTAGGTTAGGTTAGGTTAGGTTAGGTTAGGTTAGGTTTTTTTTTTTTTTTTTTTTTTTTTTTTTTTGTTATTATCAGAGTTCCTCTGACATGAATCAGAGACCTTTTTTAACTTTTTTATTTTTACCTATTATATTTTTATTATATTACATCCAAAATTTTTATCGAAGTTAACAATATCTATTCTTATAATAAATATCCAACTATCAATCTTTTATTTTAGCTTAATATATTAAAATTATAACAATTTTATTTCAGCGTACTCTGACTTCTCTATCGTTTAGGTAACTATTTACAATTTGCTTGAGATTCAGGAGGCATTTTTCGTCCAGTAAGCGATATTTCACCGCCGGCCACCACGCGCTATCAAAGGCTCCCTCTATATCCAGTGATACGACAACATTGATAAGTTTATTATCAAGATTGCTTCGTATATGTTGCACCAAGTCCCAGAGAGAGCCTTCGGTACCGCGCTGTGGTACGAGTCCATACTGTCTTGGATTAGCTCTTGGCAACGGGTGCCATCGAAGCCTCCTCACGATCATCTTCTCCAGAATCTTTCCGAGGACCGGCAACAGTCCTATGGGTCTATATAATTTTAGTTGACTGGAGTCAGATTTTCCGGGTTTCCGCAGAACTATTGCCGTTGCCTGTTTCCAGAGTACCGGAAAACATGATATTTCGAGGCACCCGCTGACAATAGCCAAATATACACTTGCGTCAGCATTTATGGTCTCCGCGCAAATGTCAGCCGTGAAACCATCACTTCCTGGTACTTTTTTAGGGTTAAATGTTGAGATCACATATTTTAGTTCCTCTCTCGTAAAGGGAGGGTCCTTTATTTCATCTTCCATAGGTTCTATTATACTTCCAGCCCTTTCTCGTATTTTCCTGTGATCGGAATTGTCATCAGATTCCACATCCTGGGGAAAGAAAGTGCTGGCCAGTAATCTTGCAGATTCTACCGGAATTAGGACGGTTCCTTCCTTTACGAGAGGTTGATCTTGCGATTTTTTGGCCTGACTGCATACAGTGATGTCTACATTGCTTTTAAATTCCCTACCATTCCTTATCGTATAAAAAGTGGGAGTCCTGCCCTCATTTGGTGTGTTTAGATTCATCTCCGCAAAAACTCCGAGTACTTCCTTTCCTCGAAGGTCTTCTGAATTGCTGCCCCACCATGGACTCCATGAGTTAAAGTCCCCCCCTATTAAAATGTATCTTGTTTTTAAAATCTCTATAATTACTTTAAGTTGTGATAAATATGGATCCACGGGGAGGCCGTCCTCAAAGTATACAGAGATGATTCCAAGTTCCCATGTATTCGTTTTTATAATCGCGACAGCTATATTCTCAGTAGTGGTTGTAGGGCATTCAACGATCTGCATTTCGTCATTGAAAATAAAAATTTCACTCTTTACTGGTTTTGTCCGATTCTGTGATCGCCGAACTACCCTGTAGCCACTTTTTTGTGCGATTTCCCCTTTCACCCCCACATATGGTTCCTGAACGAGGGCAAGACTAATCCCACATTTTTGTGCCTCCAGCGTCATTTCTTTGAAGGTCAGCTGTTTTCTTTGGAAGTTAGCTTGGGTTATTTTGTAAGACTTAATTGATTCGCCCGAGGAGCCCTTAGCAGTACGCCACTCTCGCCCTTGCCAGAGCATCCCACTTTTTCCGGATCGGGCAACTATCATCAAAACTGTTGTGATCCGTCCGGTCCAGTCGGCCACTCTGGCAGTTGCGACACGTGGGTCGGTCTCCAGCCTTCCACGCCGGGCACTCGCTACGCAGGTGCGGACCTGCGCAGTGGCTGCAGGTGTCTACGGACTCCTGGCAGGCCCTGCGACCATGCCCGTAGCCGAGACACCTGGAGCACGTAACCAGCGGGGACTGATCCTTAGCGACAACTCGTTGCAAGTCTATATGGACCTTCCCCACAGCTGTGACGCACTGCCATACTGGCGGCGACACCTGCAGGACGACATGGTTCTCGAGCGGGTTTCTGGCTCTTCTTCGGAATTTCACGCTTACCCTGTAGTCATCGTCAGGTATCGCCCCCAGCACGTTTTCATTTTGGAGTTTAAGGGCGCCCAAGATGTCCTCGTCTGTGTTAATGTTAAGGACATTTAGTAGTATAATGAGTGGGTCCCTATTCTCTACCTCCTGTGTGAGGAGTGTTGGGCTGCCAGACTTGAGTTTCTCTGCCACTTTGGCAAGCTCTTCTCGCGATTGGCAGCCCAACACTACCTTTTGATCCTTTGCCTTTCTCAGTCTATCCACTCGCACGCCTGATGTCTTCGCGTTCACGGCTGTTCTAATTTTATTGAGGACGTCTTCACTGGTATCGTGGGTGTCAACGGAAGACACTACGATTGAGTGGACAGGCCGGGGCTGGAGGGTAGCACCAGCAGGCTTGGCGGTCGCTGCCACCGCCGCATATGTGGTAGCCCTTTCCTGGATGTTTTCATTAAGACGCTCCATCTGTTCCTTTATGACACCCATGTCTCGTCTGGACGCGGCCGCCAACTCTTTCTGGTGTTGGAGTTCGGCCATAATCTGTTTTTGGTGGTCGTCCAATTTTTGGGCTATATCGGCTGCAAGCACACCTTCGCTTTTATCGATTTGCGCGCCTTGTCGTTTCGCTTGCTTATTCGGCAGCTCCTTAGCCTTAACCTTGCTCTGATCGGTGCAAGTTTCGGCGTTCTGAGGTCCCGCCATCTCTGCCTCCTTCACGAGCTGGTACAGCCTCTCAATGGCCTGAAGTACGTCCGTTTTTATGTCGCTTCTAAGGTTGCGAGAGTTTTTGAGTTGAAGCTTGGCTTTCAAGAGGCATCCTTTTGCTTCCGCAACCCTCCCTTTAGGTATACTCGTGTCCGACCCCGGGGAGGTGAACGTTTGGTACGTCAGGTTCATCGCAGTCCCTTTTTTCCGAGTCGCTTGACCGTCGCCATGCAGCGGCGTGTCCAGCGTGCCCGGCTTGGGGGGGCTGGCTGCATCGTCTTTATCATGCATCGGCAGGTTAGACCCGCTCGCGTCCACGCCCGCCTTCGGCGTCTGATTAAGCTTAGGCTCGGCCATCTCTCCAGCTGCAGAAAGCGATTTCCTTGGAACTCCAGGGCTCTGTGTTTTGATAGGTGTTCTTAATCCAAGCATTTTGTTCCGAGGAAGACAGTATACTTATAACAGCACAGATTTTGTTTTAACCTAGCCTATGTCAATTTACTAATTTAACAGGTGTAAAGAGCTCGCTAAACTAATAATTAGATTTGGAGGTGTATAGGGTCTCCAGCTGTCAATAACCTTAACCTAACCTTTGCAGTCAATCGCTAAGTGGTGTATAGGGCCTGTAGTCAAAATTAAACTTAAACTTAAAACTTAAAACTACTTTTAACAAATTAAACCAGATTTGAAAAAGTTAGAGGTGTAAAAAGCCTCCAGCTGTCAAAAACCTATTACTAACTTATTTAAAGTACTAACTGTCAGTGTACAATCAATCTGGTCCAATGAGTCTTGTTAATGGTCAACACAAACTAGCCTCCATAAGGTTTGTACATCAAAAAGAATCGTCCTTTACACAATGAAAAAATTTGTGTAGTCGGAATTGGTTTTGACAGAGATATTTTTGGGTGTAAAAGGCCCAACAGTCAAAAGATAGCCTAAGATACTTATAACTAACTAAATTTAAAACCTATTTCTAACTTATTTAAAGTACTGACTAACTAGCAGTGTGCAGTCTACTCAGTTAAATAACTTAAAATTTATAGAATTTAGTGTCCACTGTTAGTACGTATTTTGCTATATACAAGTTATTGTATATCGCAGAGTTATTGCTCCGTTTTTTGGGAGTGTCGTGAGAACCCCGAATTTTTAAAAATTTAATATCTAAAAAACTATTAGGCCGAAAATTTTGAAATTTAAAATGTATATACAACTGGTTGAGATCTACAGATTCTAATAAAAATAAATAGGGGTTCTCGATCTATATTTTTTAAAATAAAATTTTGAAATTTTGAAATTTTTAAAATTTTCAATAACTCTGCGAATACTTAACCGATTTTTAAAATCTAAGTGTCGCCGTGCGGGGCTTGATTTCTTCTTTTAAATGCAGCCTCCCGGAGCAACCCAAGTCGTCTCGATCCTGGACCACGTGGCCACGTGGTCGGTGGTTTTTCCTGTATTTCCCCCACTTAGCGGTGCAGGAAAAATCCAGCAGAGGTGTCGCCTTGTAGGGCTCCGTGAGGCTCGTCGACTCCAGCAACAAAAAAGGTATGTCGTCGATCTGGTTTTTGCGGCGCACGCCGTTTAAGTTCGAAAATTTTCAAACTTTTAGGTTATTTGGCCACTGCCCGTCCAATTTTCAACTTATTTCTATGCACTTTCCGCCAGATTGAAGGCCTAAACGAGGCGCAACTTTTGATGCATAACACTTCACAATCTGATAAGAAAAAACCACTTTTTCTATTTTCCAAAGATTAAAACTTTGCGGAGCGGGCGTTGGAGCACTTAAAACGCGCGCGATTCCTGCTGTGGGCAACGGCGGCACTCGGTTAGGTTAGGTTAGGTTAGGTTAGGTTAGGTTAGGTTAGGTTAGGTTAGGTTAGGTTAGGTTAGGTTAGGTTAGGTTAGGTTAGGTTAGGTTAGGTTAGGTTAGGTTAGGTTAGGTTAGGTTAGGTTAGGTTAGGTTAGGTTAGGTTAGGTTAGGTTAGGTTAGGTTAGGTTTTTTTTTTTTTTTTTTTTTTTTTTTTTTTTTTTTTTTTTTAATATTAAATACATTGACCTCTGACGTTATCAGAGACTGTGACTGCTTTTCTGTTTTTGGCTACTCTTTCATTCCAGTTCTCGCTAACATTCTGCTCGTACTTTCATTCTTCATACTAGATCTTTCTTTCATGCGTCTTCTTTCACTCGATGGGTGGGTTCCCTTCCTATCCATCTTTCTACTTTCAGGGGTGTTTTCTTTTCTTTTATTTTTATTTTATTTCTTTATTACACAAATCTAATTACATTCTTATATCTATTTACATCTATTTATATATACTATTATTTATATATACTATTTTATGATGAATAATTAACAATACGATATTGGGGACAGAGCGGATCTAATTTTTTCACATGTTGGTTACTATATTCAATAATATACAAGAAACATTGTGTCTACGTTAGTCCGCTCTGTTCCCAATCAGGTTACTGTTTCGCTTATTTACTTCTATGCATATATCTTTACAATATTTAAAGAAAACATCCCTTTTTTTATTATCGTGTATGATATCCGCAATATTACCTATCGACAGTTGAATTTCGATCTCTTGTTCCAGCTTCATTCGTTTATACGCATGAACTGGACAGTCAAACAGGAGATGGGGAACAGACTCGGACACCCCGGGGTCGCAGATGCAGGACGGACTCTCCTTGCACTTGAAGCGATGCAAGTACTCGGAGAATCCGCCGTGCCCCGTCAACACCTGGGTGACGAGTCCGTCCACCTCCATTTTACTTACAACTCTGTAGGCCGCCACCGCATCAGGAAGAAATATTTTGGTGACGCCGGCCGTTTCACCGGCTCGGTACCGGTCGTTCCATTCATCAAGCGATCGCATACGAATGCTTCGCTTGATGAATGAGACGGGGCAGCTGTCGTAGTCAAATTTGCGTTTAGACTTCAGAGCAGCCTCCTTGGCCAGATTGTCGGCACGCTCATTCCCCTCCAGTCCTGCATGGGCTTTGATCCAGAACAAGCTTATACGTTTGTTCTGGAGCAAAGCGTCTCGCAGGAACCCTCGCGCTTCTACCGCCAGGGGGTGGAGAGCCTTTGGATTTTGCAGCGTCTGCAATGCTGACAATGAATCGGAGTAAATTCCGACAGATCCGGCCAAGTTTGCTGCGGCCATCCGTGCCGCCCGGCATATCGCCAGAAGCTCCGCCTGGTAGACCGTGCAGTAAGACGGTAACGCAAGCTTGAGGGCTTTGGTTTCGGCGGCGTCACTCCATATGGATAGCGCCGCCCCCACCTTGCCCTCAATCTTGCTACCGTCCGTATAGATATTGAAGTCATTGTCATTATTGGCCATAAGTTGCTCCTGGTCCATCAGGCACTTGAACTCGAGGTCGAGATGGCTGGCGGGATGCGGTGACCGCAGGGCCGAGGACACTCGCTCTACCTCCCGATCCCCTATCTCTCGCTGGGGCACCCCCTTCCTCGCCTCATACAGCGCCGCGGCTTCGCGGACGCGAAGGTCGAGTGGGAGTATCCCAGCGAGCAACAGGGCCGCGTTCAGGGAGACAGTGCGATATGCCCTACAGAGCTTCTGTGCGAAGCCTCGCTGGACCACGTTCAGCTGCTTCCGGATTCCGAGCCTGTCCACAGCAGGCGCCCATACGCTGGCGGCATACAGAACTACAGGTTCGACCACCGCTACATAGATAGTACGGATTACTTCGGGGTGGAGACCCCAGCTGACCTTAGCTGCTCGTGCCAACTGATGGTAGAAGGCTACCGCGCGCTTGCAGACACTCGCGACGTGGGCGTTGAATGTGAGTTTTCGGTCAATGACAACACCCAACAGTTTGATTTCGTTCGACAAGGCAACGTCGACCCCGCCCATGCGTAGACGCGGGTCGTCGTACTTTAATTTGCGCGTCATAACCATTGCATTGGTCTTATGAGGCGCAAATCGAAGTTTATTTGCCGCTCCCCACATTCTCACACGTTCAAGGGCGGCGTTGGCCTGCCGTTCGATTTCGAGGGCCGTGTCGCCCTCGAACACCAACACCACATCGTCAGCGAATGCCTGCACGTACGCGCCACTAGTTTCCAAGTCCCGGAGCAGTGGGTCTAAAAGTAAGTTCCATAATATTGGTCCGCCAATAGATCCCTGCACGCAACCCTTCTCGGTAGCTATTGCGTACTCCTCCCCACAGTACCTGACTTTGACGCTCCTGTCATTTAGATAGCTGCTCAAAAGCCGTCGGATGTTTATAGGGCATTTTTCCTCCGCCAGCCTGACCTTTATTTTGGGCCACCAAGCGTTATCAAAGGCGCCCTCTATGTCCAATGATATCAGAACGACAATCTTCTTGCTGTCTAGTTTATGTCTGATATGTTTCACTAAGGTGTAGAGGGCGTCTTCGGTGCTCCGTTGGGGCATAAAGCCAAATTGGCGTGTGCTAAGCCTAGGCGCTATATGAAATTGTAGTCTAGTGACAAGCATCTTTTCCAAGACTTTTCCAAGTACCGGAAGGAGGCCTATAGGACGATACGATTTTGGGGTCGTGTAGGTGGCCTTTCCGGGCTTCCGAAGGAAGATTACTGTGGCCTCCTTCCAGGCCCCGGGAAAGTGGTGGATTGCCAGGCACCGGTTGAAAAGGCACAAGAAGAGGTCCGGGTTGAGGTTTATCGCATGCAGGCATATGTCGGCGGTGAAGCCGTCCGCTCCAGGGGCTTTCTTCGGGTCGAAAGAACGACTCGCCAGCTTTAACTCTAAATGAGTGAAAGGGGGGTCCCCCTGGTCCGAGGAAGTCTCGCTATCCGTGAGCTCCGCCAGGGCCCTCACCCGTCGGTGCTCCTCGGAGTCTTGCTCTTCGGAGTCCTTGGGGTAAAAGGTCTCGGCCATAAGTCGGGCGGAGCTCTTGGCATCAATTTCCGTGTTTTCTACCACCAGCGGTGGATCTTCCTCCCGTTTGGCCGTCCTGCCCAACACCCTATATATACCCCCCCAGAGAGACTCTCGGTCCTGTTTCCCGCAAAATTCCTTCCAGGACCTAGTTTGAGCCTCTTTTTCTTTGGTCTCGTACTTTGTCCTGGCTTCCAGGTATTCTTCGACCACTTTCGACCGTCGAATCGGTGCCGCACACCGGATCCTCCTCTTCCTGGTGGCCACCTCGCGCTTCAGCGTCGACAGCTCCTCAGACCACCACGGCAACGTGAGTGTGTCCTTCCTCCTAATTTTGGGAATTGCACACTCACTCGCCTCAGTTAACGCCTGTATAAGTTTGTGTATGATGTAATCTAATTGTGTAGCTGTGATAGTGTCTTGGATGTTTGTGACTGTAATGTTTTGGGATTGCAAAATTTGACCCAGTTTCTCACGAAACTGGGTCCAATTGGCTTTCCGTGTGTTATATGATCGTGTTGTGTGCTTGATATAGTTGTGTCTTGTGCGTTTTAGGTGTAACTTAAACGATATGCCGTTGTGGTCCGAGGTAGTTAAGTCTTCGCGCACGCGCCAGCCGTCCACCAGGTCCAGGAGGTCGGGTGACGCCGTTGTGATATCGACGAAGCTGGTGTATCTTCGCTCACCTCTTACGACGTCAAACGTGGGAATTTCCCCTTTGTTAAGGATAACAAGACCCAGGTCCTCCAGAGTCCCATGCATTTCTTCTCCCCGGCGATCCGTCACGGGACTACCCCACCAAATGTTTTTGGCATTGCAGTCACCCGCGACTATCCATTTTTGTGCTCCCAACTCAAGCCGGATTTTGCGGAGGTGCGCCAGGTAGAGGTCCATCTCTAGGTCAGGCTCGAAGTAGAGCGATACCAGGGCTATCTCCCAGGCGCTGGTTCGGATCCCCACCACCGCGATGTTGTTCGTGGTGAGTTTTGGGTACTGTATGACGTGGAGGTCCGCATTAAAAACAATTACTGCAGCCTTTACCGTACCCTCCCCGTTGTCAACGTTCTGGAAGACCCTGATCCCGCTCCGACCCGAGACCCTGCCTTCTCTACCAACATATGGCTCCTGTACTAGCGCTATGTGCGCCCCGCATTTCCCCGACTCGAGTAGCAGCTCTGTGAACGCCAATTTCTTTCTCTGGAGATTCGCCTGGAGGAGATGAAGTGCCACCGTATCCACATGCGCAACCTTAGCAATACGCCACTGTGGAGCGGGCCAGTTCGTCCCATCTCCGCCTAATCGGGCAGTCGCTGCTGAAAGCGTTGTGCTCTCTATTATCGAGCTTCGCTCTCAAGCAGTTCCTGCACGAGGGCGGGGTGGCCGCGGCCCACTCCGCACACTTGGTCTTAAGGTGCGGTCCTCCGCAGTGGCTGCACCCATCCTCAGTTTCCTTACAAAATTTCTTACTGTGGCCGTAGCCCAGGCATCTCGAGCACTGGATCAGTGGAGACTGGTCCTCCGCTCTGACCCTCTGGAGATCTATGTGGACATTGCCCTTTACCGTGATCTGCCTCCAGATGGCAGGCGAGGCGCTCAGTACCACATCGGCCATGTGCGGATTGCGGGTTCTTTTTCTGTACTTGACTGAGATCCGGTCGTCCCCGTCGTTGAGGTTTCCAAAAATTTCCCTATTCTGGTTCCTCAAGGCTTTTGTTATGTCCTCATCAGTGTTTACAGTTAGGACTCCCTTGAGGACCAGAAGCGGGTCCCTATTTTTCACCTCCTCGACGGTGAGATCGGTTCCCTTCACCCTCAGTCTTTCCTTTACCTTGTCTCTGTCTTCCTTCTTTTCAAAACTCATTATGATCTTCCTATTTTTCGCCTTTCTCACCCTATCAACTCTGATCCATTCTTCTTTAGCGTCAACTGCTTCCCTTATTTTATCGAGTACTTTTTCACCCGTTATTCCTTCATCCTCTGTAGTTACGGCTATAGAGTGGAGGGCTGTTTGCCTAGGTGGTGATTTTGTAGGCTGTCTTGCCACTGCACTAGCATATGAGATATTTGGCATATTTTCTTGGCTAGTCCGCAGTGCCTCTTTCAGCCTGTCCATTTTTTCGGTATTTTCGGCAAGTTTCTTGCTATGCTCTTCCAATACCTTCTTAAGAGCTGCAGTTTCAGACTCAATGACTCTCCCCACCTCCCTCTCCCGCTCAGAGCGGGAGAACGATGAAGGAGGAGTCACTGGGTCATTTGCCTCTATAATTGGCTTAGCCGCACTAATGGGTGGGGTTGCTTCGTGGTCCGCCTCTGCCTCTTTGACCAGACGGTAAAGTCTGTCCACTTGGTTTGTAACTTCTTCTTTTATTTCTTTCTTTATATTTTTGGAAAGAGCCATGGCGTTCTTGACTTTCACGAGGCATGTTCTAGCCTCGACCACTCTTGGGTTCCGTACGATATTTTTGGGGCCCGGAGGGTTGTCAATTTTGAAGGCGATTGGCCTTTTTTGGGCGGGTGGGCTGGCTTTCTGTGTCGGCTCATTAGCTGTCTTCTTGAGCGAAGAGATGGACTTTTGTTTGTCTTCCAGTCTCGCTTCCCATTCGCCTACGCTTTTCCTTATGCTGGATTGCGAAGAAGATCCAGCCTCCTCCAGTGGCTTCGGCGGGTTCCCTTCGGGTGATTTTGCCATTGACGCGTTCTTGGTCGGGGTGCGTATTCCTAACATCTTTACTACTGATATAATATCCGCTAGTACAACGTCAACGGGGTAGTGTAAAGGTACCCCAGTCAATGTATTTAAATGTATAAATTTGATAATTGAATATTTAATAGTCGCTTACAATAGTTAAGTCAATAAGCTTAATAAAGGTTCCAATGAATAAGTGGTGTATAGGGCCTGTAGTCAAAATTAAAATTAAACTTAAAACTTAAAGCTACTTTTAACAAATTAAACCAGATTTGAAAAAGTTAGAGGTGTAAAAAGCCTCCAGCTGTCAAAAGCCTATTACTAACTTATTTAAAGTACTAACTATCAATGTACAATCAATCTGGTCCAATGAATCTTGTTAATGGTCAACACAAACTAGCCTCCATAAGGTTTGTACATTAAAAAGAATCGTCCTTTACACAATGAGAAATATTTGTGTAGTCGGAATTGGTTTTGACAGAGATATTTTTGGGTGTAAAAGGCCCAACAGTCAAAAGATAGCCTAAGATACTTATAACTAACTAAATTTAAAACCTACTTCTAACTTATTTAAAGTACTGACTAGCTAGCAGTGTGCAGTCTACTCAGTTAAATAACTTAAAATTAATAGAATTTAGTGTCCACTGTTAGTACGTATTTTGCTATATACAAGTTTTAAAAGTTAAAAAGTTGGAGGTGTATGGGGCCTCCTACTGTCAAGAATCTATACTAATTAACTAACAGTCTAATTAACTACCACTGCACAATCTAAGGCCTATGCACGCGGTAGGTCCGGTGTATTACAGAGTTATTGCACCGTTTTTTTGGAGTGTCGTGAGAACCCCGAATTTTTAAAAATTTAATATCTAATAAACTATTAGGCCGAAAATTTTGAAATTTAAAATGTGTGTACAACTAATTGAGATCTACAAATTCTAATAAAAATAAATAGGGGTTCTCGATCTATATTTTTTAAAATAAAATTTTGAAATTTTGAAATTTTTAAAATTTTCAATAACTCTGTGAATACTTAACCGATTTTTAAAATCTAAGTGTCGCCGTGCTGGGCTTGATTTCTTCTTTTAAATGCGGCCTCCCGGAGCAACCCAAGTCGTCTCGATCCTGGACCACGTGGCCACGTGGTCGGTGGTTTTTCCTGTATTTCCCCCACTTAGCGGTGCAGGAAAAATCCAGCAGAGGTGTCGCCTTGTAGGGCTCCGTGAGGCTCGTCGACTCCAGCAACAAAAAAGGTATGTCGTCGATCTGGTTTTTGCGGCGCACGCCGTTTAAGTTCGAAAATTTTCAAACTTTTTGGTTTTTTGGCCACTGCCCGTCCAATTTTCAACTTATTTCTATGCACTTTCCGCCAGATTGAAGGCCTAAATGAGGCGCAACTTTTGATGCATAACACTTCACAATCTGATAAGAAAAAACCACTTTTTCTATTTTCCAAAGATTAAAACTTTGCGGAGCGGGCGTTGGAGCACTTAAAACGCGCGCGATTCCTGCTGTGGGCAACGGCGGCACTAGGTTAGGTTAGGTTAGGTTAGGTTAGGTTAGGTTAGGTTAGGTTAGGTTAGGTTAGGTTAGGTTAGGTTAGGTTAGGTTAGGTTAGGTTAGGTTAGGTTAGGTTAGGTTAGGTTAGGTTAGGTTAGGTTAGGTTAGGTTAGGTTAGGTTAGGTTAGGTTAGGTTAGGTTAGGTTAGGTTAGGTTAGGTTAGGTTAGGTTAGGTTAGGTTAGGTTAGGTTAGGTTAGGTTAGGTTAGGTTAGGTTAGGTTAGGTTAGGTTAGGTTAGGTTAGGTTAGGTTAGGTTAGGTTAGGTTAGGTTAGGTTAGGTTAGGTTAGGTTAGGTTAGGTTAGGTTAGGTTAGGTTAGGTTAGGTTAGGTTAGGTTAGGTTAGGTTAGGTTAGGTTAGGTTAGGTTAGGTTAGGTTAGGTTAGGTTAGGTTAGGTTAGGTTAGGTTAGGTTAGGTTAGGTTAGGTTAGGTTAGGTTAGGTTAGGTTAGGTTAGGTTAGGTTAGGTTAGGTTAGGTTAGGTTAGGTTAGGTTAGGTTAGGTTAGGTTAGGTTAGGTTAGGTTAGGTTAGGTTAGGTTAGGTTAGGTTAGGTTAGGTTAGGTTAGGTTAGGTTAGGTTAGGTTAGGTTAGGTTAGGTTAGGTTAGGTTAGGTTAGGTTAGGTTAGGTTAGGTTAGGTTAGGTTAGGTTAGGTTAGGTTAGGTTAGGTTAGGTTAGGTTAGGTTAGGTTAGGTTAGGTTAGGTTAGGTTAGGTTAGGTTAGGTTAGGTTAGGTTAGGTTAGGTTAGGTTAGGTTAGGTTAGGTTAGGTTAGGTTAGGTTAGGTTAGGTTAGGTTAGGTTAGGTTAGGTTAGGTTAGGTTAGGTTAGGTTAGGTTAGGTTAGGTTAGGTTAGGTTAGGTTAGGTTAGGTTAGGTTAGGTTAGGTTAGGTTAGGTTAGGTTAGGTTAGGTTAGGTTAGGTTAGGTTAGGTTAGGTTAGGTTAGGTTAGGTTAGGTTAGGTTAGGTTAGGTTAGGTTAGGTTAGGTTAGGTTAGGTTAGGTTAGGTTAGGTCAGGTTAGGTTAGGTTAGGTTAGGTTAGGTTAGGTTAGGTTAGGTTAGGTTAGGTTAGGTTAGGTTAGGTTAGGTTAGGTTAGGTTAGGTTAGGTTAGGTTAGGTTAGGTTAGGTTAGGTTAGGTTAGGTTAGGTTAGGTTAGGTTAGGTTAGGTTAGGTTAGGTTAGGTTAGGTTAGGTTAGGTTAGGTTAGGTTAGGTTAGGTTAGGTTAGGTTAGGTTAGGTTAGGTTAGGTTAGGTTAGGTTAGGTTAGGTTAGGTTAGGTTAGGTTAGGTTAGGTTAGGTTAGGTTAGGTTAGGTTAGGTTAGGTTAGGTTAGGTTAGGTTAGGTTAGGTTAGGTTAGGTTAGGTTAGGTTAGGTTAGGTTAGGTTAGGTTAGGTTAGGTTAGGTTAGGTTAGGTTAGGTTAGGTTAGGTTAGGTTAGGTTAGGTTAGGTTAGGTTAGGTTAGGTTAGGTTAGGTTAGGTTAGGTTAGGTTAGGTTAGGTTAGGTTAGGTTAGGTTAGGTTAGGTTAGGTTAGGTTAGGTTAGGTTAGGTTAGGTTAGGTTAGGTTAGGTTAGGTTAGGTTAGGTTAGGTTAGGTTAGGTTAGGTTAGGTTAGGTTAGGTTAGGTTAGGTTAGGTTAGGTTAGGTTAGGTTAGGTTAGGTTAGGTTAGGTTAGGTTAGGTTAGGTTAGGTTAGGTTAGGTTAGGTTAGGTTAGGTTAGGTTAGGTTAGGTTAGGTTAGGTTAGGTTAGGTTAGGTTAGGTTAGGTTAGGTTAGGTTAGGTTAGGTTAGGTTAGGTTAGGTTAGGTTAGGTTAGGTTAGGTTAGGTTAGGTTAGGTTAGGTTAGGTTAGGTTAGGTTAGGTTAGGTTAGGTTAGGTTAGGTTAGGTTAGGTTAGGTTAGGTTAGGTTAGGTTAGGTTAGGTTAGGTTAGGTTAGGTTAGGTTAGGTTAGGTTAGGTTAGGTTAGGTTAGGTTAGGTTAGGTTAGGTTAGGTTAGGTTAGGTTAGGTTAGGTTAGGTTAGGTTAGGTTAGGTTAGGTTAGGTTAGGTTAGGTTAGGTTAGGTTAGGTTAGGTTAGGTTAGGTTAGGTTAGGTTAGGTTAGGTTAGGTTAGGTTAGGTTAGGTTAGGTTAGGTTAGGTTAGGTTAGGTTAGGTTAGGTTAGGTGAGGTTAGGTTAGGTTAGGTTAGGTTAGGTTAGGTTAGGTTAGGTTAGGTTAGGTTAGGTTAGGTTAGGTTAGGTTAGGTTAGGTTAGGTTAGGTTAGGTTAGGTTAGGTTAGGTTAGGTTAGGTTAGGTTAGGTTAGGTTAGGTTAGGTTAGGTTAGGTTAGGTTAGGTTAGGTTAGGTTAGGTTAGGTTAGGTTAGGTTAGGTTAGGTTAGGTTAGGTTAGGTTAGGTTAGGTTAGGTTAGGTTAGGTTAGGTTAGGTTAGGTTAGGTTAGGTTAGGTTAGGTTAGGTTAGGTTAGGTTAGGTTAGGTTAGCTTAGGTTAGGTTAGGTTAGGTTAGGTTAGGTTAGGTTAGGTTAGGTTAGGTTAGGTTAGGTTAGGTTAGGTTAGGTTAGGTTAGGTTAGGTTAGGTTAGGTTAGGTTAGGTTAGGTTAGGTTAGGTTAGGTTAGGTTAGGTTAGGTTAGGTTAGGTTAGGTTAGGTTAGGTTAGGTTAGGTCAGGTTAGGTTAGGTTAGGTTAGGTTAGGTTAGGTTAGGTTAGGTTAGGTTAGGTTAGGTTAGGTTAGGTTAGGTTAGGTTAGGTTAGGTTAGGTTAGGTTAGGTTAGGTTAGGTTAGGTTAGGTTAGGTTAGGTTAGGTTAGGTTAGGTTAGGTTAGGTTAGGTTAGGTTAGGTTAGGTTAGGTTAGGTTAGGTTAGGTTAGGTTAGGTTAGGTTAGGTTAGGTTAGGTTAGGTTAGGTTAGGTTAGGTTAGGTTAGGTTAGGTTAGGTTAGGTTAGGTTAGGTTAGGTTAGGTTAGGTTAGGTTAGGTTAGGTTAGGTTAGGTTAGGTTAGGTTAGGTTAGGTTAGGTTAGGTTAGGTTAGGTTAGGTTAGGTTAGGTTAGGTTAGGTTAGGTTAGGTTAGGTTAGGTTAGGTTAGGTTAGGTTAGGTTAGGTTAGGTTAGGTTAGGTTAGGTTAGGTTAGGTTAGGTTAGGTTAGGTTAGGTTAGGTTAGGTTAGGTTAGGTTAGGTTAGGTTAGGTTAGGTTAGGTTAGGTTAGGTTAGGTTAGGTTAGGTTAGGTTAGGTTAGGTTAGGTTAGGTTAGGTTAGGTTAGGTTAGGTTAGGTTAGGTTAGGTTAGGTTAGGTTAGGTTAGGTTAGGTTAGGTTAGGTTAGGTTAGGTTAGGTTAGGTTAGGTTAGGTTAGGTTAGGTTAGGTTAGGTTAGGTTAGGTTAGGTTAGGTTAGGTTAGGTTAGGTTAGGTTAGGTTAGGTTAGGTTAGGTTAGGTTAGGTTAGGTTAGGTTAGGTTAGGTTAGGTTAGGTTAGGTTAGGTTAGGTTAGGTTAGGTTAGGTTAGGTTAGGTTAGGTTAGGTTAGGTTAGGTTAGGTTAGGTTAGGTTAGGTTAGGTTAGGTTAGGTTAGGTTAGGTTAGGTTAGGTTAGGTTAGGTTAGGTTAGGTTAGGTTAGGTTAGGTTAGGTTAGGTTAGGTTAGGTTAGGTTAGGTTAGGTTAGGTTAGGTTAGGTTAGGTTAGGTTAGGTTAGGTTAGGTTAGGTTAGGTTAGGTTAGGTTAGGTTAGGTTAGGTTAGGTTAGGTTAGGTTAGGTTAGGTTAGGTTAGGTTAGGTTAGGTTAGGTTAGGTTAGGTTAGGTTAGGTTAGGTTAGGTTAGGTTAGGTTAGGTTAGGTTAGGTTAGGTTAGGTTAGGTTAGGTTAGGTTAGGTTAGGTTAGGTTAGGTTAGGTTAGGTTAGGTTAGGTTAGGTTAGGTTAGGTTAGGTTAGGTTAGGTTAGGTTAGGTTAGGTTAGGTTAGGTTAGGTTAGGTTAGGTTAGGTTAGGTTAGGTTAGGTTAGGTTAGGTTAGGTTAGGTTAGGTTAGGTTAGGTTAGGTTAGGTTAGGTTAGGTTAGGTTAGGTTAGGTTAGGTTAGGTTAGGTTAGGTTAGGTTAGGTTAGGTTAGGTTAGGTTAGGTTAGGTTAGGTTAGGTTAGGTTAGGTTAGGTTAGGTTAGGTTAGGTTAGGTTAGGTTAGGTTAGGTTAGGTTAGGTTAGGTTAGGTTAGGTTAGGTTAGGTGAGGTTAGGTTAGGTTAGGTTAGGTTAGGTTAGGTTAGGTTAGGTTAGGTTAGGTTAGGTTAGGTTAGGTTAGGTTAGGTTAGGTTAGGTTAGGTTAGGTTAGGTTAGGTTAGGTTAGGTTAGGTTAGGTTAGGTTAGGTTAGGTTAGGTTAGGTTAGGTTAGGTTAGGTTAGGTTAGGTTAGGTTAGGTTAGGTTAGGTTAGGTTAGGTTAGGTTAGGTTAGGTTAGGTTAGGTTAGGTTAGGTTAGGTTAGGTTAGGTTAGGTTAGGTTAGGTTAGGTTAGGTTAGGTTAGGTTAGGTTAGGTTAGGTTAGGTTAGGTTAGGTTAGGTTAGGTTAGGTTAGGTTAGGTTAGGTTAGGTTAGGTTAGGTTAGGTTAGGTTAGGTTAGGTTAGGTTAGGTTAGGTTAGGTTAGGTTAGGTTAGGTTAGGTTAGGTTAGGTTAGGTTAGGTTAGGTTAGGTTAGGTTAGGTTAGGTTAGGTTAGGTTAGGTTAGGTTAGGTTAGGTTAGGTTAGGTTAGGTTAGGTTAGGTTAGGTTAGGTTAGGTTAGGTTACGTTAGGTTAGGTTAGGTTAGGTTAGGTTAGGTTAGGTTAGGTTAGGTTAGGTTAGGTTAGGTTAGGTTAGGTTAGGTTAGGTTAGGTTAGGTTAGGTTAGGTTAGGTTAGGTTAGGTTAGGTTAGGTTAGGTTAGGTTAGGTTAGGTTAGGTTAGGTTAGGTTAGGTTAGGTTAGGTTAGGTTAGGTTAGGTTAGGTTAGGTTAGGTTAGGTTAGGTTAGGTTAGGTTAGGTTAGGTTAGGTTAGGTTAGGTTAGGTTAGGTTAGGTTAGGTTAGGTTAGGTTAGGTTAGGTTAGGTTAGGTTAGGTTAGGTTAGGTTAGGTTAGGTTAGGTTAGGTTAGGTTAGGTTAGGTTAGGTTAGGTTAGGTTAGGTTAGGTTAGGTTAGGTTAGGTTAGGTTAGGTTAGGTTAGGTTAGGTTAGGTTAGGTTAGGTTAGGTTAGGTTAGGTTAGGTTAGGTTAGGTTAGGTTAGGTTAGGTTAGGTTAGGTTAGGTTAGGTTAGGTTAGGTTAGGTTAGGTTAGGTTAGGTTAGGTTAGGTTAGGTTAGGTTAGGTTAGGTTAGGTTAGGTTAGGTTAGGTTAGGTTAGGTTAGGTTAGGTTAGGTTAGGTTAGGTTAGGTTAGGTTAGGTTAGGTTAGGTTAGGTTAGGTTAGGTTAGGTTAGGTTAGGTTAGGTTAGGTTAGGTTAGGTTAGGTTAGGTTAGGTTAGGTTAGGTTAGGTTAGGTTAGGTTAGGTTAGGTTAGGTTAGGTTAGGTTAGGTTAGGTTAGGTTAGGTTAGGTTAGGTTAGGTTAGGTTAGGTTAGGTTAGGTTAGGTTAGGTTAGGTTAGGTTAGGTTAGGTTAGGTTAGGTTAGGTTAGGTTAGGTTAGGTTAGGTTAGGTTAGGTTAGGTTAGGTTAGGTTAGGTTAGGTTAGGTTAGGTTAGGTTAGGTTAGGTTAGGTTAGGTTAGGTTAGGTTAGGTTAGGTTAGGTTAGGTTAGGTTAGGTTAGGTTAGGTTAGGTTAGGTTAGGTTAGGTTAGGTTAGGTTAGGTTAGGTTAGGTTAGGTTAGGTTAGGTTAGGTTAGGTTAGGTTAGGTTAGGTTAGGTTAGGTTAGGTTAGGTTAGGTTAGGTTAGGTTAGGTTAGGTTAGGTTAGGTTAGGTTAGGTTAGGTTAGGTTAGGTTAGGTTAGGTTAGGTTAGGTTAGGTTAGGTTAGGTTAGGTTAGGTTAGGTTAGGTTAGGTTAGGTTAGGTTAGGTTAGGTTAGGTTAGGTTAGGTTAGGTTAGGTTAGGTTAGGTTAGGTGAGGTTAGGTTAGGTTAGGTTAGGTTAGGTTAGGTTAGGTTAGGTTAGGTTAGGTTAGGTTAGGTTAGGTTAGGTTAGGTTAGGTTAGGTTAGGTTAGGTTAGGTTAGGTTAGGTTAGGTTAGGTTAGGTTAGGTTAGGTTAGGTTAGGTTAGGTTAGGTTAGGTTAGGTTAGGTTAGGTTAGGTTAGGTTAGGTTAGGTTAGGTTAGGTTAGGTTAGGTTAGGTTAGGTTAGGTTAGGTTAGGTTAGGTTAGGTTAGGTTAGGTTAGGTTAGGTTAGGTTAGGTTAGGTTAGGTTAGGTTAGGTTAGGTTAGGTTAGGTTAGGTTAGGTTAGGTTAGGTTAGGTTAGGTTAGGTTAGGTTAGGTTAGGTTAGGTTAGGTTAGGTTAGGTTAGGTTAGGTTAGGTTAGGTTAGGTTAGGTTAGGTTAGGTTAGGTTAGGTTAGGTTAGGTTAGGTTAGGTTAGGTTAGGTTAGGTTAGGTTAGGTTAGGTTAGGTTAGGTTAGGTTAGGTTAGGTTAGGTTAGGTTAGGTTAGGTTAGGTTAGGTTAGGTTAGGTTAGGTTAGGTTAGGTTAGGTTAGGTTAGGTTAGGTTAGGTTAGGTTAGGTTAGGTTAGGTTAGGTTAGGTTAGGTTAGGTTAGGTTAGGTTAGGTTAGGTTAGGTTAGGTTAGGTTAGGTTAGGTTAGGTTAGGTTAGGTTAGGTTAGGTTAGGTTAGGTTAGGTTAGGTTAGGTTAGGTTAGGTTAGGTTAGGTTAGGTTAGGTTAGGTTAGGTTAGGTTAGGTTAGGTTAGGTTAGGTTAGGTTAGGTTAGGTTAGGTTAGGTTAGGTTAGGTTAGGTTAGGTTAGGTTAGGTTAGGTTAGGTTAGGTTAGGTTAGGTTAGGTTAGGTTAGGTTAGGTTAGGTTAGGTTAGGTTAGGTTAGGTTAGGTTAGGTTAGGTTAGGTTAGGTTAGGTTAGGTTAGGTTAGGTTAGGTTAGGTTAGGTTAGGTTAGGTTAGGTTAGGTTAGGTTAGGTTAGGTTAGGTTAGGTTAGGTTAGGTTAGGTTAGGTTATGGTTAGGTTAGGTTAGGTTAGGTTAGGTTAGGTTAGGTTAGGTTAGGTTAGGTTAGGTTAGGTTAGGTTAGGTTAGGTTAGGTTAGGTTAGGTTAGGTTAGGTTAGGTTAGGTTAGGTTAGGTTAGGTTAGGTTAGGTTAGGTTAGGTTAGGTTAGGTTAGGTTAGGTTAGGTGAGGTTAGGTTAGGTTAGGTT
>NC_060048.1:0-12500 GCF_905333055.1 Maniola jurtina
ACCTAACCTAACCTAACCTACCTAACCTAACCTAACCTAACCTAACCTAACCTAACCTAACCTAACCTAACCTAACCAACCTAACCTAACCTAACCTAACCTAACCTAACCTAACCTAACCTAACCTAACCTAACCTAACCTAACCTAACCTAACCTAACCTAACCTAACCTAACCTAACCTAACCTAACCTAACCTAACCTAACCTAACCTAACCTAACCTAACCTAACCTAACCTAACCTAACCTAACCTAACCTAACCTAACCTAACCTAACCTAACCTAACCTAACCTAACCTAACCTAACCTAACCTAACCTAACCTAACCTAACCTAACCTAACCTAACCTAACCTAACCTAACCTAACCTAACCTAACCTAACCTAACCTAACCTAACCTAACCTAACCTAACCTAACCTAACCTAACCTAACCTAACCTAACCTAACCTAACCTAACCTAACCTAACCTAACCTAACCTAACCTAACCTAACCTAACCTAACCTAACCTAAGCTAACCTAACCTAACCTAACCTAACCTAACCTAACCTAACCTAACCTAACCTAACCTAACCTAACCTAACCTAACCTAACCTAACCTAACCTAACCTAACCTAACCTAACCTAACCTAACCTAACCTAACCTAACCTAACCTAACCTAACCTAACCTAACCTAACCTAACCTAACCTAACCTAACCTAACCTAACCTAACCTAACCTAACCTAACCTAACCTAACCTAACCTAACCTAACCTAACCTAACCTAACCTAACCTAACCTAACCTAACCTAACCTAACCTAACCTAACCTAACCTAACCTAACCTAACCTAACCTAACCTAACCTAACCTAACCTAACCTAACCTAACCTAACCTAACCTAACCTAACCTAACCTAACCTAACCTAACCTAACCTAACCTAACCTAACCTAACCTGACCTAACCTAACCTAACCTAACCTAACCTAACCTAACCTAACCTAACCTAACCTAACCTAACCTAACCTAACCTAACCTAACCTAACCTAACCTAACCTAACCTAACCTAACCTAACCTAACCTAACCTAACCTAACCTAACCTAACCTAACCTAACCTAACCTAACCTAACCTAACCTAACCTAACCTAACCTAACCTAACCTAACCTAACCTAACCTAACCTAACCTAACCTAACCTAACCTAACCTAACCTAACCTAACCTAACCTAACCTAACCTAACCTAACCTAACCTAACCTAACCTAACCTAACCTAACCTAACCTAACCTAACCTAACCTAACCTAACCTAACCTAACCTAACCTAACCTAACCTAACCTAACCTAACCTAACCTAACCTAACCTAACCTAACCTAACCTAACCTAACCTAACCTAACCTAACCTAACCTAACCTAACCTAACCTAACCTAACCTAACCTAACCTAACCTAACCTAACCTAACCTAACCTAACCTAACCTAACCTAACCTAACCTAACCTAACCTAACCTAACCTAACCTAACCTAACCTAACCTAACCTAACCTAACCTAACCTAACCTAACCTAACCTAACCTAACCTAACCTAACCTAACCTAACCTAACCTAACCTAACCTAACCTAACCTAACCTAACCTAACCTAACCTAACCTAACCTAACCTAACCTAACCTAACCTAACCTAACCTAACCTAACCTAACCTAACCTAACCTAACCTAACCTAACCTAACCTAACCTAACCTAACCTAACCTAACCTAACCTAACCTAACCTAACCTAACCTAACCTAACCTAACCTAACCTAACCTAACCTAACCTAACCTAACCTAACCTAACCTAACCTAACCTAACCTAACCTAACCTAACCTAACCTAACCTAACCTAACCTAACCTAACCTAACCTAACCTAACCTAACCTAACCTAACCTAACCTAACCTAACCTAACCTAACCTAACCTAACCTAACCTAACCTAACCTAACCTAACCTAACCTAACCTAACCTAACCTAACCTAACCTAACCTAACCTAACCTAACCTAACCTAACCTAACCTAACCTAACCTAACCTAACCTAACCTAACCTAACCTAACCTAACCTAACCTAACCTAACCTAACCTAACCTAACCTAACCTAACCTAACCTAACCTAACCTAACCTAACCTAACCTAACCTAACCTAACCTAACCTAACCTAACCTAACCTAACCTAACCTAACCTAACCTAACCTAACCTAACCTAACCTAACCTAACCTAACCTAACCTAACCTAACCTAACCTAACCTAACCTAACCTAACCTAACCTAACCTAACCTAACCTAACCTAACCTAACCTAACCTAACCTAACCTAACCTAACCTAACCTAACCTAACCTAACCTAACCTAACCTAACCTAACCTAACCTAACCTAACCTAACCTAACCTAACCTAACCTAACCTAACCTAACCTAACCTAACCTAACCTAACCTAACCTAACCTAACCTAACCTAACCTAACCTAACCTAACCTAACCTAACCTAACCTAACCTAACCTAACCTAACCTAACCTAACCTAACCTAACCTAACCTAACCTAACCTAACCTAACCTAACCTAACCTAACCTAACCTAACCTAACCTAACCTAACCTAACCTAACCTAACCTAACCTAACCTAACCTAACCTAACCTAACCTAACCTAACCTAACCTAACCTAACCTAACCTAACCTAACCTAACCTAACCTAACCTAACCTAACCTAACCTAACCTAACCTAACCTAACCTAACCTAACCTAACCTAACCTAACCTAACCTAACCTAACCTAACCTAACCTAACCTAACCTAACCTAACCTAACCTAACCTAACCTAACCTAACCTAACCTAACCTAACCTAACCTAACCTAACCTAACCTAACCTAACCTAACCTAACCTAACCTAACCTAACCTAACCTAACCTAACCTAACCTAACCTAACCTAACCTAACCTAACCTAACCTAACCTAACCTAACCTAACCTAACCTAACCTAACCTAACCTAACCTAACCTAACCTAACCTAACCTAACCTAACCTAACCTAACCTAACCTAACCTAACCTAACCTAACCTAACCTAACCTAACCTAACCTAACCTAACCTAACCTAACCTAACCTAACCTAACCTAACCTAACCTAACCTAACCTAACCTAACCTAACCTAACCTAACCTAACCTAACCTAACCTAACCTAACCTAACCTAACCTAACCTAACCTAACCTAACCTAACCTAACCTAACCTAACCTAACCTAACCTAACCTAACCTAACCTAACCTAACCTAACCTAACCTAACCTAACCTAACCTAACCTAACCTAACCTAACCTAACCTAACCTAACCTAACCTAACCTAACCTAACCTAACCTAACCTAACCTAACCTAACCTAACCTAACCTAACCTAACCTAACCTAACCTAACCTAACCTAACCTAACCTAACCTAACCTAACCTAACCTAACCTAACCTAACCTAACCTAACCTAACCTAACCTAACCTAACCTAACCTAACCTAACCTAACCTGACCTAACCTAACCTAACCTAACCTAACCTAACCTAACCTAACCTAACCTAACCTAACCTAACCTAACCTAACCTAACCTAACCTAACCTAACCTAACCTAACCTAACCTAACCTAACCTAACCTAACCTAACCTAACCTAACCTAACCTAACCTAACCTAACCTAACCTAACCTAACCTAACCTAACCTAACCTAACCTAACCTAACCTAACCTAACCTAACCTAACCTAACCTAACCTAACCTAACCTAACCTAACCTAACCTAACCTAACCTAACCTAACCTAACCTAACCTAACCTAACCTAACCTAACCTAACCTAACCTAACCTAACCTAACCTAACCTAACCTAACCTAACCTAACCTAACCTAACCTAACCTAACCTAACCTAACCTAACCTAACCTAACCTAACCTAACCTAACCTAACCTAACCTAACCTAACCTAACCTAACCTAACCTAACCTAACCTAACCTAACCTAACCTAACCTAACCTAACCTAACCTAACCTAACCTAACCTAACCTAACCTAACCTAACCTAACCTAACCTAACCTAACCTAACCTAACCTAACCTAACCTAACCTAACCTAACCTAACCTAACCTAACCTAACCTAACCTAACCTAACCTAACCTAACCTAACCTAACCTAACCTAACCTAACCTAACCTAACCTAACCTAACCTAACCTAACCTAACCTAACCTAACCTAACCTAACCTAACCTAACCTAACCTAACCTAACCTAACCTAACCTAACCTAACCTAACCTAACCTAACCTAACCTAACCTAACCTAACCTAACCTAACCTAACCTAACCTAACCTAACCTAACCTAACCTAACCTAACCTAACCTAACCTAACCTAACCTAACCTAACCTAACCTAACCTAACCTAACCTAACCTAACCTAACCTAACCTAACCTAACCTAACCTAACCTAACCTAACCTAACCTAACCTAACCTAACCTAACCTAACCTAACCTAACCTAACCTAACCTAACCTAACCTAACCTAACCTAACCTAACCTAACCTAACCTAACCTAACCTAACCTAACCTAACCTAACCTAACCTAACCTAACCTAACCTAACCTAACCTAACCTAACCTAACCTAACCTAACCTAACCTAACCTAACCTAACCTAACCTAACCTAACCTAACCTAACCTAACCTAACCTAACCTAACCTAACCTAACCTAACCTAACCTAACCTAACCTAACCTAACCTAACCTAACCTAACCTAACCTAACCTAACCTAACCTAACCTAACCTAACCTAACCTAACCTAACCTAACCTAACCTAACCTAACCTAACCTAACCTAACCTAACCTAACCTAACCTAACCTAACCTAACCTAACCTAACCTAACCTAACCTAACCTAACCTAACCTAACCTAACCTAACCTAACCTAACCTAACCTAACCTAACCTAACCTAACCTAACCTAACCTAACCTAACCTAACCTAACCTAACCTAACCTAACCTAACCTAACCTAACCTAACCTAACCTAACCTAACCTAACCTAACCTAACCTAACCTAACCTAACCTAACCTAACCTAACCTAACCTAACCTAACCTAACCTAACCTAACCTAACCTAACCTAACCTAACCTAACCTAACCTAACCTAACCTAACCTAACCTAACCTAACCTAACCTAACCTAACCTAACCTAACCTAACCTAACCTAACCTAACCTAACCTAACCTAACCTAACCTAACCTAACCTAACCTAACCTAACCTAACCTAACCTAACCTAACCTAACCTAACCTAACCTAACCTAACCTAACCTAACCTAACCTAACCTAACCTAACCTAACCTAACCTAACCTAACCTAACCTAACCTAACCTAACCTAACCTAACCTAACCTAACCTAACCTAACCTAACCTAACCTAACCTAACCTAACCTAACCTAACCTAACCTAACCTAACCTAACCTAACCTAACCTAACCTAACCTAACCTAACCTAACCTAACCTAACCTAACCTAACCTAACCTAACCTAACCTAACCTAACCTAACCTAACCTAACCTAACCTAACCTAACCTAACCTAACCTAACCTAACCTAACCTAACCTAACCTAACCTAACCTAACCTAACCTAACCTAACCTAACCTAACCTAACCTAACCTAACCTAACCTAACCTAACCTAACCTAACCTAACCTAACCTAACCTAACCTAACCTAACCTAACCTAACCTAACCTAACCTAACCTAACCTAACCTAACCTAACCTAACCTAACCTAACCTAACCTAACCTAACCTAACCTAACCTAACCTAACCTAACCTAACCTAACCTAACCTAACCTAACCTAACCTAACCTAACCTAACCTAACCTAACCTAACCTAACCTAACCTAACCTCACCTAACCTAACCTAACCTAACCTAACCTAACCTAACCTAACCTAACCTAACCTAACCTAACCTAACCTAACCTAACCTAACCTAACCTAACCTAACCTAACCTAACCTAACCTAACCTAACCTAACCTAACCTAACCTAACCTAACCTAACCTAACCTAACCTAACCTAACCTAACCTAACCTAACCTAACCTAACCTAACCTAACCTAACCTAACCTAACCTAACCTAACCTAACCTAACCTAACCTAACCTAACCTAACCCCCACAGCAGGAATCGCGCGCGTTTTAAGTGCTCCAACGCCCGCTCCGCAAAGTTTTAATCTTTGGAAAATAGAAAAAGTGGTTTTTTTCTTATCAGATTGTGAAGTGTTATGCATCAAAAGTTGCGCCTCATTTAGGCCTTCAATCTGGCGGAAAGTGCATAGAAATAAGTTGAAAATTGGACGGGCAGTGGCCAAAAAACCAAAAAGTTTGAAAATTTTCGAACTTAAACGGCGTGCGCCGCAAAAACCAGATCGACGACATACCTTTTTTGTTGCTGGAGTCGACGAGCCTCACGGAGCCCTACAAGGCGACACCTCTGCTGGATTTTTCCTGCACCGCTAAGTGGGGGAAATACAGGAAAAACCACCGACCACGTGGCCACGTGGTCCAGGATCGAGACGACTTGGGTTGCTCCGGGAGGCCGCATTTAAAAGAAGAAATCAAGCCCCGCACGGCGACACTTAGATTTTAAAAATCGGTTAAGTATTCGCAGAGTTATTGAAAATTTTAAAAATTTCAAAATTTCAAAATTTTATTTTAAAAAATATAGATCGAGAACCCCTATTTATTTTTATTAGAATTTGTAGATCTCAATTAGTTGTACACACATTTTAAATTTCAAAATTTTCGGCCTAATAGTTTATTAGATATTAAATTTTTAAAAAATTCGGGGTTCTCACGACACTCCAAAAAACGGTGCAATAACTCTGTAATACACCGGACCTACCGCGTGCATAGGCCTTAGATTGTGCAGTGGTAGTTAATTAGACTGTTAGTTAATTAGTATAGATTCTTGACAGTAGGAGGCCCCATACACCTCCAACTTTTTAACTTTTAAAACTTGTATATAGCAAAATACGTACTAACAGTGGACACTAAATTCTATTAATTTTAAGTTATTTAACTGAGTAGACTGCACACTGCTAGTTAGTCAGTACTTTAAATAAGTAGAAGTAGGTTTTAAATTTAGTTAGTTATAAGTATCTTAGGCTATCTTTTGACTGTTGGGCCTTTTACACCCAAAAATATCTCTGTCAAAACCAATTCCGACTACACAAATTTTTTCATTGTGTAAAGGACGATTCTTTTTGATGTACAAACCTTATGGAGGCTAGTTTGTGTTGACCATTAACAAGATTCATTGGACCAGATTGATTGTACACTGATAGTTAGTACTTTAAATAAGTTAGTAATAGGTTTTTGACAGCTGGAGGCTTTTTACACCTCTAACTTTTTCAAATCTGGTTTAATTTGTTAAAAGTAGCTTTAAGTTTTAAGTTTAATTTTAATTTTGACTACAGGCCCTATACACCACTTATTCATTGGAACCTTTATTAAGCTTATTGACTTAACTATTGTAAGCGACTATTAAATATTCAATTATCCAATTTATACATTTAAATACATTGACTGGGGTACCTTTACACTACCCCGTTGACGTTGTACTAGCGGATATTATATCAGTAGTAAAGATGTTAGGAATACGCACCCCGACCAAGAACGCGTCAATGGCAAAATCACCCGAAAGGAACCCGCCGAAGCCACTGGAGGAGGCTGGATCTTCTTCGCAATCCAGCATAAGGAAAAGCGTAGGCGAATGGGAAGCGAGACTGGAAGACAAACAAAAGTCCATCTCTTCGCTCAAGAAGACAGCTAATGAGCCGACACAGAAAGCCAGCCCACCCGCCCAAAAAAGGCCAATCGCCTTCAAAATTGACAACCCTCCGGGCCCCAAAAATATCGTACGGAACCCAAGAGTGGTCGAGGCTAGAACATGCCTCGTGAAAGTCAAGAACGCCATGGCTCTTTCCAAAAACATAAAGAAAGAAATAAAAGAAGAAGTTACAAACCAAGTGGACAGACTTTACCGTCTGGTCAAAGAGGCAGAGGCGGACCACGAAGCAACCCCACCCATTAGTGCGGCTAAGCCAATTATAGAGGCAAATGACCCAGTGACTCCTCCTTCATCGTTCTCCCGCTCTGAGCGGGAGAGGGAGGTGGGGAGAGTCATTGAGTCTGAAACTGCAGCTCTTAAGAAGGTATTGGAAGAGCATAGCAAGAAACTTGCCGAAAATACCGAAAAAATGGACAGGCTGAAAGAGGCACTGCGGACTAGCCAAGAAAATATGCCAAATATCTCATATGCTAGTGCAGTGGCAAGACAGCCTACAAAATCACCACCTAGGCAAACAGCCCTCCACTCTATAGCCGTAACTACAGAGGATGAAGGAATAACGGGTGAAAAAGTACTCGATAAAATAAGGGAAGCAGTTGACGCTAAAGAAGAATGGATCAGAGTTGATAGGGTGAGAAAGGCGAAAAATAGGAAGATCATAATGAGTTTTGAAAAGAAGGAAGACAGAGACAAGGTAAAGGAAAGACTGAGGGTGAAGGGAACCGATCTCACCGTCGAGGAGGTGAAAAATAGGGACCCGCTTCTGGTCCTCAAGGGAGTCCTAACTGTAAACACTGATGAGGACATAACAAAAGCCTTGAGGAACCAGAATAGGGAAATTTTTGGAAACCTCAACGACGGGGACGACCGGATCTCAGTCAAGTACAGAAAAAGAACCCGCAATCCGCACATGGCCGATGTGGTACTGAGCGCCTCGCCTGCCATCTGGAGGCAGATCACGGTAAAGGGCAATGTCCACATAGATCTCCAGAGGGTCAGAGCGGAGGACCAGTCTCCACTGATCCAGTGCTCGAGATGCCTGGGCTACGGCCACAGTAAGAAATTTTGTAAGGAAACTGAGGATGGGTGCAGCCACTGCGGAGGACCGCACCTTAAGACCAAGTGTGCGGAGTGGGCCGCGGCCACCCCGCCCTCGTGCAGGAACTGCTTGAGAGCGAAGCTCGATAATAGAGAGCACAACGCTTTCAGCAGCGACTGCCCGATTAGGCGGAGATGGGACGAACTGGCCCGCTCCACAGTGGCGTATTGCTAAGGTTGCGCATGTGGATACGGTGGCACTTCATCTCCTCCAGGCGAATCTCCAGAGAAAGAAATTGGCGTTCACAGAGCTGCTACTCGAGTCGGGGAAATGCGGGGCGCACATAGCGCTAGTACAGGAGCCATATGTTGGTAGAGAAGGCAGGGTCTCGGGTCGGAGCGGGATCAGGGTCTTCCAGAACGTTGACAACGGGGAGGGTACGGTAAAGGCTGCAGTAATTGTTTTTAATGCGGACCTCCACGTCATACAGTACCCAAAACTCACCACGAACAACATCGCGGTGGTGGGGATCCGAACCAGCGCCTGGGAGATAGCCCTGGTATCGCTCTACTTCGAGCCTGACCTAGAGATGGACCTCTACCTGGCGCACCTCCGCAAAATCCGGCTTGAGTTGGGAGCACAAAAATGGATAGTCGCGGGTGACTGCAATGCCAAAAACATTTGGTGGGGTAGTCCCGTGACGGATCGCCGGGGAGAAGAACTGCATGGGACTCTGGAGGACCTGGGTCTTGTTATCCTTAACAAAGGGGAAATTCCCACGTTTGACGTCGTAAGAGGTGAGCGAAGATACACCAGCTTCGTCGATATCACAACGGCGTCACCCGACCTCCTGGACCTGGTGGACGGCTGGCGCGTGCGCGAAGACTTAACTACCTCGGACCACAACGGCATATCGTTTAAGTTACACCTAAAACGCACAAGACACAACTATATCAAGCACACAACACGATCATATAACACACGGAAAGCCAATTGGACCCAGTTTCGTGAGAAACTGGGTCAAATTTTGCAATCCCAAAACATTACAGTCACAAACATCCAAGACACTATCACAGCTACACAATTAGATTACATCATACACAAACTTATACAGGCGTTAACTGAAGCGAGTGAGTGTGCAATTCCCAAAATTAGGAGGAAGGACACACTCACGTTGCCGTGGTGGTCTGAGGAGCTGTCGACGCTGAAGCGCGAGGTGGCCACCAGGAAGAGGAGGATCCGGTGTGCGGCACCGATTCGACGGTCGAAAGTGGTCGAAGAATACCTGGAAGCCAGGACAAAGTACGAGACCAAAGAAAAAGAGGCTCAAACTAGGTCCTGGAAGGAATTTTGCGGGAAACAAGACCGAGAGTCTCTCTGGGGGGGTATATATAGGGTGTTGGGCAGGACGGCCAAGCGGGAGGAAGATCCACCGCTGGTGGTAGAAAACACGGAAATTGATGCCAAGAGCTCCGCCCGACTTATGGCCGAGACCTTTTACCCCAAGGACTCCGAAGAGCAAGACTCCGAGGAGCACCGACGGGTGAGGGCCCTGGCGGAGCTCACGGATAGCGAGACTTCCTCGGACCAGGGGGACCCCCCTTTCACTCATTTAGAGTTAAAGCTGGCGAGTCGTTCTTTCGACCCGAAGAAAGCCCCTGGAGCGGACGGCTTCACCGCCGACATATGCCTGCATGCGATAAACCTCAACCCGGACCTCTTCTTGTGCCTTTTCAACCGGTGCCTGGCAATCCACCACTTTCCCGGGGCCTGGAAGGAGGCCACAGTAATCTTCCTTCGGAAGCCCGGAAAGGCCACCTACACGACCCCAAAATCGTATCGTCCTATAGGCCTCCTTCCGGTACTTGGAAAGGTCTTGGAAAAGATGCTTGTCACTAGACTACAATTTCATATAGCGCCTAGGCTTAGCACACGCCAATTTGGCTTTATGCCCCAACGGAGCACCGAAGACGCCCTCTACACCTTAGTGAAACATATCACACATAAACTAGACAGCAAGAAGATTGTCGTTCTGATATCACTGGATATAGAGGGCGCATTTGATAACGCTTGGTGGCCCAAAATAAAGGTCAGGCTGGCGGAGGAAAAATGCCCCATAAACATCCGACGGCTTTTGAGCAGCTATCTAAATGACAGGAGCGTCAAAGTCAGGTACTGTGGGGAGGAGTACGCAATAGCTACCGAGAAGGGTTGCGTGCAGGGATCTATTGGCGGACCAATATTATGGAACTTACTTTTAGACCCACTGCTCCGGGACTTGGAAACTAGTGGCGCGTACGTGCAGGCATTCGCTGACGATGTGGTGTTGGTGTTCGAGGGCGACACGGCCCTCGAAATCGAACGGCAGGCCAACGCCGCCCTTGAACGTGTGAGAATGTGGGGAGCGGCAAATAAACTTCGATTTGCGCCTCATAAGACCAATGCAATGGTTATGACGCGCAAATTGAAGTACGACGACCCGCGTCTACGCATGGGCGGGGTCGACGTTGCCTTGTCGAACGAAATCAAACTGTTGGGTGTTGTCATTGACCGAAAACTCACATTCAACGCCCACGTCGCGAGTGTCTGCAAGCGCGCGGTAGCCTTCTACCATCAGTTGGCACGAGCAGCTAAGGTCAGCTGGGGTCTCCACCCCGAAGTAATCCGTACTATCTATGTAGCGGTGGTCGAACCTGTAGTTCTGTATGCCGCCAGCGTATGGGCGCCTGCTGTGGACAGGCTCGGAATCCGGAAGCAGCTGAATGTGGTCCAGCGAGGCTTCGCACAGAAGCTCTGTAGGGCATATCGCACTGTCTCCCTGAACGCGGCCCTGTTGCTCGCTGGGATACTCCCACTCGACCTTCGCGTCCGCGAAGCCGCGGCGCTGTATGAGGCGAGGAAGGGGGTGCCCCAGCGAGAGATAGGGGATCGGGAGGTAGAGCGAATGTCCTCGGCCCTTCGGTCACCGCATCCCGCCAGTCATCTCGACCTCGAGTTCAAGTGCCTGATGGACCAGGAGCAACTTATGGCCAATAATGACAATGACTTCAATATCTATACGGACGGTAGCAAGATTGAGGGCAAGGTGGGGGCGGCGCTATCCATATGGAGTGACGCCGCCGAAACCAAAGCCCTCAAGCTTGCGTTACCGTCTTACTGCACGGTCTACCAGGCGGAGCTTCTGGCGATATGCCGGGCGGCACGGATGGCCGCAGCAAACTTGGCCGGATCTGTCGGAATTTACTCCGATTCATTGTCAGCATTGCAGACGCTGCAACGGAGCTTCTGGCGATATGCCGGGCGGCACGGATGGCCGCAGCAAACTTGGCCGGATCTGTCGGAATTTACTCCGATTCATTGTCAGCATTGCAGACGCTGCAAAATCCAAAGGCTCTCCACCCCCTGGCGGTAGAAGCGCGAGGGTTCCTGCGAGACGCTTTGCTCCAGAACAAACGTATAAGCTTGTTCTGGATCAAAGCCCATGCAGGACTGGAGGGGAATGAGCGTGCCGACAATCTGGCCAAGGAGGCTGCTCTGAAGTCTAAACGCAAATTTGACTACGACAGCTGCCCTGTCTCATTCATCAAGCGGAGCATTCGTGGTGGCGGCCTACAGAGTTGTAAGTAAAATGG